>NC_141044.1:3677500-3932500 GCF_052040795.2 Danio rerio
AAAGCGTCCCGGTGTGTAGGAGCCTTAAGACACATTGCTGCTGCAACAGGGGTGGGACGGAGGATTGCAATGCTGGCTCAGCATTGTGATGTCTGTGACCCAACCCTTTCACTGACCTTAATTTTTTAAAAATCTTTTTTCAACGGCTTAAAAAAAATAAAAAAATAAAAAACTATAAGAAACTATAAGAAATAAGACTTATTATGACTCCAGAATAATAATTTGTGTTTTATATATAATACTGTGAAAATATCCTTGGTTTGTTAAAGATCACTTATGGGAAACATTATTTTAAATTAACGGGAGGTCAAATGAAATGACTTTAACTGCATCTGTTTAAGTTTACAGGTGCAAAAATGTGCCTCGATCTACTTGAGGGTTAAAAATGCGTTATCCCACTACAATACAAAGTTACTTATAAAATAAATGAACATGAAAGATTGCTTTGAGTTTAAGCTTTTTTAAATTAGCTTGTTTATAAAGATGCATGAAAAATTACTTTGAAAAATTAAGTAGTTTGTGATGCATGTTAAAGTGTGGCCCCTACAAGTACAAGTGGACCCCAAGTTACTCTGGTATAGAACCGCCACTGCTGTAGCTGTGAATGATATTATCAGACCATTTTGAGGGATGCAAAACCAAAACAATGGTCCCAGTGTATTTCCTGTCTGACATTTTTATTTTCTGTAGCTTCCAAGAATCCAAAAAGAGCCACATATTAATGAATAATGTTATAAGAGCTGATTTAACATTACATTCTGATTGAATAGCCTCTTGTGACAGTTATGAAATAGTTTGATAAGCAGGAAATGTTCATGAACCACACTGAAATGGTCTCAATCATTGGTTAAACCTCAGGTAAAGTGGCATGCGTTTGGGATCGGGGGGCAATTTATAATGTGCTCGGTTTGTAAATTAATCCATTAGGTGCAAATTACTCCATAATCACGGATCTCTACTTCCACTAGTTGTCTTTTGTGTGTGCGTCAAACCGGCGACGTTTCCCTTCCTTTAGGTCTCTGAACCCTTTACACCGTGCGTGAAGACACAAAGAGCAGAGATGACGCGTCACCTGCGAGCCGGATTGGGGCATTAAAAGTCGAGACCCGGGGTGTCGTAATGGCACCATTTACATTAGCATGTCACCATTACCACACGAAAAAACGGAGCTGAATTAACCTGTCTTTGCAATGTCAAACCCTACTGTTTTTTCGTCCCTTATTTTGAAGCTAGAGTGAAATAGAGAGAGGGAGAGAGGAAAATGAGGGCCGCATCACTCTGACAGGACCTCTAATTGGACAGCGTGTCGGAGCTCTTCAGGGGCAGGCCATCCGGAAACGGGCAGATAATGACAAGACGGCGACTGCCTTTCACTTTGGCGAAGGTTAACACACACATACACACGTCTGAATGACAGTTACAGGAGAGAAAGAGAGAGATAGAGAGGTGACCATCTTTCCATCTTCTGCTGTGTTTAGTAAAAGTCCCCATTTCTATTTAGGCGAAGTTGGCTTTATGTTCACACATTCTGACCTTTTCCTTAATAATATAATTTCATAAAAGTATTTTTTTGCAAATTCTGAATAGGGAAATCATATTAGCAGCCAATGAACATTAAAGTACATTGTTTAGTCAATGGGATATATGCACACGGACTTTTAATTTGTCAGCCAGCCCCAACATAGATATATACATATAGATATATGCATCTATGGTCCAATACAAAACGTCACCTTTAAGATCTGACATCTCTAAAAAAACAGCGATCTTACAGCCTGGCTGAGATACAATATAAAGTGTGTATCAGACCAAACAAGAAGCACTGCATTAAATGATAGTTTTCCCCGCCATGTCTTTTAAATAAGGAAATTAATTTAATTTCAGTATTTTCAATGGGGTTTTTGCGCTAGCGACTACGCCTGGATTTAAACGGATTTTTGTCTCTTTTTACACTTTAACAACCAAATGGATGCTTAAATCTTTTTAACTGATTATAATTTAATTTAATTACAACAACGATGCTGTAAAAGCAACCTTGTTAAATTAAATAATTGTCGCATAAACCTTTCACCGGAAGTTCTCCATTGGCTGAAAAGCTGTGCATGTAGCCCATTAAATAGTGCTAATGTTGTTTTGAAGTATTTTTTTACACGCCATTTCTGACCCAATAGTCAAAGTAGCGTGATAAACAATATAGGGACTGCTAAAATATACGAATGTGCGAATATAAAACCAACTCGACCTCAATCTCATGTCACATTACCTCTTGTCGTTGCTGGTAAACCTTGTTCTGTCAAAAATCTCATCGTTTCCCTGCAAACTAAACCAGTGATGTGCTGCAAGGTATGTGACTTTCAGAGTCAGATTTTCATATATGCACACAATATAATTGCCATCTACCGATTGTGTTTTATATCTCACATCAGCATCGTTTTTATACACATATCATTTATTTAGAGGGCCAAGGAAGAATGTAAAATGTGCGGTTCACTATGCCTCTCAAACACCAAGGTGGACGCTGCTGACAATAACAAGCCACACAGCACAACGGCGTGTGCGAGCGCGCTCCCTCGTACACACACAGTGCTTGAACACGGGTCTTACCTTTGCTTGTAAATGAAGTCTTGAAATTACTTGAATTACTGAACTGCTCGCGCTATTTTCTTTCCTGTCATTTGAAGCAAGGCCTTTAGCTCCGGTGTTGTGCCGAGAATTGCACCCGTGCCGTAAACTGCACCCCCAGATTGCAACAGGTGTGTTGTGCCGAGAATTGCACCTCTGCCGTAAAATGCACCCCATTCATTAGCATCCTCTGTGTATATTAAAAAATAATAATAATGAAAATTCATCATTGATTGAAGCGTATTGATATGATTATTTTGACGGATAAAGCAAGAACAATATGTGAAACGCATTTTAAAACGCACTAGGTTTACAAATAAATGTAAAATGGCCAAAAAACAAACTTGATTAAGGGTGGTGGAATAAAGTTAAATATATCAACTGTATTATTTTAAAGTCACCATTTATTTTAATAGAAAAAAAGTATTTGAAGCGTCATGGTTGGTCATTGAAGCTAAATTGTCCATAGTGAATGAGTGTGCATGGATGTTTCCCAGTGTGGGGTTGCAGCTGGAAGGGCATCCGCTGCGTAAAACAAATGCTAGATGAGTTGGCGGTTCATTTCGCTGTGGCGACCTGATTAATGAAAGGACTAAGCCGAAAAGAAAATGAATGAATGACTTCTTTCTTATGATTAACTTTACAATTTTGTACATTTTATAATGAACTTCTTACAATAAAAACATGAACAATCCAATTTCTAACTTGATGGAGATCCATGCTGAATACACTATATATATATATATATATAAGCTAATATATGCAGATTTCAGAGGGTGTGTATTTCTCGGCACAACACCAGCATTGGTCGTCAATTATTTATTACTTCACGTTTTGACTGAAAGTCTATTTTTGAGAATAGTTTGAGCTGATATATTATATCCGCAATTTTCAGAGCAGTCAGAACAAAACAAACTAACAGACTCCTTGAACCTTACTTGACTAACATTACGTAGAAGAGTAACCCTCAAACAAGATTAACCGTGAGCTCACGCGCACCCCTTGGCTGTTTCTCAATATGCGTTCTTGTCTGTACTTGTGTTCTTGATATTGAGAAACAGCCCTTCATTGCGGCAGAGCTACCGCCTGCCTCACCTCAGGTCTTTTCAGTGCAGCTGTACATCAGATCCTAACCCTAAACAAACAATAACGTGAAAGACATTCCCTATTGTATGGAAATCGAGGACATAAAATAATTTTTTATCATGTATAAAAACATTTTAATAAAGCTTTACATTGGTAGCGTACACTGAATGAGCAAAAGGTACGCGCTCGAGCCTCAATCTGACGTGAGGTGCTCTCGGTGCTGCCTCCCCTCGCTTCCTATGCTGTAATTGAACAGGAAATATGCAAAATACAGCGGTTTTGAATAAAAAAATGATTGAAGTTATTTAACAGTGTACGCTAACATCAGTAGTCAATGCAACATTTTGTGCAGAACAGTGTATGAAATTTGACTCGGACAAAATGTAAGTAAATTACAGGCACTATAAATTATATTAACTATTATAATATGTAAAACTCTTTTGACCACATTGTTGAGAGTAGTCTCAAATAGCTGCATCTTGGGGACCATTTGGGGACCAAAGTCGATTCCTGGAGGGCTCTGTACAGTTTTGCTCCAACCCTGACCAAATACAGATGATCCAACTAATGAAGGTGTTCATGACTCTTGAACACACCAACTATTTGGATTAGCTGTGTTTGATAGGGTTGGAGCTAGGGTTGTAACAATATACCGGTATGACGGTCTACCACGATTTGAACGTGCACGATTATCATACCATGAACAATTGCATATCAACGGTTTTAACCCTTAAAGACCGAGACAGCCGCCCGCGGCTAAAAATAAGTATTGCTCTTAAATGTTTAATAACTTTTGATCTGCTGATCCGATTCATACAATTCAAAGATTGGCATAAAGAATAGAATTTCAGCTTTCCACTGCTGTATTACTGTATCCGGAATCAGTGCAGTTACGTCATCAAAATTTGACAACGCTGATTTGACAAAGAAACGCTCGTCACTGTGTCTCCGGACAAACCAGACATGATACATTGATGCATTGTCCCTTCTCCATGCCCAGATTGGTTCAAACTCGCTATATCACAACCAATAAGCTTAGGTTTCGCTTTTGTTTGTGGACCAACAACGAGCTTTTTGAACAACACGGAATGAGAGATAGGCATACATTTATGCGCGGCTAAATAAAATGCCAAAAAAAAAGTTTTGCATGAAATAATTCTCATACTAAGTACTTTTGCATGCACAGCAGCACAGAAACATGACAAAACAGTGACACAGCAAAGACGAACTGCTGCTCTTGCTGTTTTCAAAAGACGCAAATGAAGGTGCAGCTGTCTGTCTGCATTGCAGACAACCATATCCAAATCCATATCCACAGACAACCATATCCATGCTGGCACATAAAACATAAGAATGTTCCATATTGAATCTAGTTTCGTTATGTAACTATTTATAGTATAGTAAATATTTATATCTATTTTTTTTACTGAGGATTTGCACCATGTTTATTTGGACTTTATTTGGACTTTGACACATTATTTATTATTTTCTTATTTTTTTATTTGTTCATTGTAAGTGTTGTTTATAGTAACTGAAAATATATTATTTGGAAAAAGTCAAATTTGCTTCACTGTTCTATTATTTTGTAACATTTGTAACATACCGTATACCGCGAAACCGTCAAACCGTGGTATTCTTTTAGAAGATTTTTATACCTTAAAAAATTCATACCGTTACAACCCTAGTTGAAGCAAAACTGTGCAGAGCCCTCCAGGAATCAACTTTGGTACCCAAATGGTCCCCAAGATACAGCTAATAGAGACTATAATAGACTATAAACTCGAGGAATCGAGTTTGAGACCTATGACTTACTGGAAACATCCAAATTTTGCAAGATTTTGACGGAACAAGGTTTACTCTTTAGCCACAACTTTTGTCATCTTCTCATGGAGCTTTTTTTGTCGGCAGTGGGATGGTGTTGACTTCAGCAGTGAGAAAGATCTTCTGTGGCAACTGGTTGGCAGGTGAAGGTGGTTTTGGCGAAGAGGGGATGACAAAGACCAGGTCAGGCCTCCATTCATACAGTCAGAGTGAAGGTTTCCTGCTCGGGAGGTTTTCTGACCCAGGTCCCTAAACCTGCTTCCTGTAGACCCTTCAACCACTGCAGCTTCACAGTCTGGTAGGTGCCGGCCGCCTGCTTCGCTTCGCAGTACAGCAGTGTACCACTCGCCCCACGGACCACCAGCTACGGAGAGAAAAAGAATGAAGGAACGAGGGATGAGACAGACAGAGGAGATGGTGAGAGTGCAAAACAAAACGAATGAGCCGGCACAAACGTGGCGTTTGAGCAGCTGTGTAATCTCTCCATTTAAATTTCACAAGCAATTGAACATTCTCCATGCTTTTGTGCATTTCTTTGCCGCACACTCACACACAAGAATAAAAAACAGTGCGAGCAAAAAGGGGGCGCGGCGAATGAAGGGGCTCGGAGAAAAGAAAAGTTTCTTTGGAGATTAGCGTGTGTGCTCTTGCGTCCCTGACTGCGAGCGCTGAGCGTTTGCCATGGGAGGCCGCTCAAGTGCTTTTCAAGATGATTACCATTTCCACAGTCATTAGACTTTAACTGCCAGCATTTGGTAGAGCAGCCGGCATCTCTCCCATACATTTACATGATGAGGGTCTAATTTTGCCCAAGACTTTTTTTTTTTCTTCATCTCATAACAAATGGAGCTGTCTGTTGTGGTTAATAAAAACAGAGTGCTCATCCTAGTTTGTTACATTGACCCGGGGAGGATGAGAGCTGGTAACTAAAAGGTTCTGGTTTTCAGCCTTCTCAAGACTCCTCGAACATCTTGTAAAGAAACTCTATAGGCTTGGCATACTTCAAACAAGCTTTTTTTTTGTTCTTTAAAGACAGGAGCAGGTTGAAATGGCTGGGTGATGCTATGTCGGTTTCAACACTTCAACAACCCCAGCTTCTCGTCCGGTGTGTGACCCCAAAATTAATTTGTGAGCTATTGTACAGGTGCATACCGGCTCGGCTACTCGACTCCTCACTGTATTCATGTGGCTAGGGTTGTTGTTTATGGATATTGTGCTCCTGTCTGTCTGGCCTCTGTGGATATCAGACATGAAGCACCTTAAATAAGTTCCAGAACACGTCCATTGATTGAGTAATCACAGTAGACCAATGTTTTGGTGCGTTTGGAGAGCTTTTTAAAACAATCGATTGAATACAAACTAGGTTTTAGACAGTCTTTGTTTTAAAATGGCATCTTTTCAGTCAGATCTTAAGCTCTGTTACAGGTATATCAGGCTCTTAACGATGCCCCAAAATTGCCCCAATCCTTACCAATTGCCTAGCTGGCACATAGACTTGTGTGATGGACAATTGGCTCCAACCATCAGGATTTTTCCAAGGTTTTTTTAAGGCCCTGATAAGTTTCATTCATTCATTCATTTTCTTGTCGGCTTAGTCCCTTTATTAATCTGGGGTCACCACAGCGGAATGAACCGCCAACTTATCCAGCAAGTTTTCACGCAGCGGATGTCCTTCCAGCCGCAACCCATCTCTGGGAAACATCCACACACACACACACTCATATGCTACGGACAATTTAGCCCACCCAGTTCACCTGTACCACATGTCTTTGGACTGTGGGGGAAACCCACGTGAAGGCAGAGAGAACATGCAAACTCCACACAGAAACGCCAACTGTGCCGAGGTTTGAACCAGCGACCCAGGGACCTTCTTGCTGTGAGGCGGCAGCACTACCTACTACGCCACTGCCTCACCCCTGCTAAGTTTCAGTGAGCGTCAAAAGTGGGTTTCAATGTCATGAACATTACAGGTGATTCTCACCTTAAAGGCCCTGGTGTACTTCAAATGAAATTGCAGAACTGAAATGATGTGATTTTGAACAAAATCCTGCCATAATGAAGTTCTTTTTGAGTGTTTCATGAGTTTGAATCAGGTCACCAATGGAAACTTTTGGGAAAGTTTGTTTTGGCTCCTAAATAGCTTTGAGTCCTTGATGACTACGCAGTCAGTGGATGTGTTCTGGAACTCTACCTTCTATGATGCGCAATTTCTTCCCACTTGATTCATGTCTAATCTACGACAGTAAAACAGACAGGAGAACAACATCCAAAAAAAACAACACTAGCCACATGAATACACTGGAGAGTAGACACTGGAGAGAAACTGAGTTTGACATCTGTGCCTTAAAAGAACAAAGACCTCCTCCCTTGTTACCTTCGATTTTTTGTTAACAATCAAGATCAAACATGTGAACAAGATCGTAAAAGAATGTGTATAGTGTTGAACAAACAGATTCGTTCTATCCAAAAGTGAGCTCACCTTGCGATAAAGTCTGACCCAACGTGCAAAAAGTGCATGCTTGCAAAGTCTGGACGGAGCCCCGGAGTCCCTCCTCTTCCCAGTAGACGCGTTGAGCACCTCCATTTGAGCGTCACCTGCCGTCCAATTGACACTGTAACACACAGACTTCCCCTGCTGCCTGCAGTCACTGTTGCTCAGGCCTGTGTGTGCAAGAAAAGATAGGGAGACTTGGTGGGAAAGAAAGAGCACTCGAGGGAGGTTCTATTTAGCATGTGATTATTGCTGAAGTGTTTCATTAGCAGGCGAGCATGTCTGTGTGTCGTCTTTGCTATCTTTGCGGTAAACACTGGTTCCAGGCACAAAGGATCTCTCGGGCTCTTCAATCGTTGCTGCATCGCTACACCAATTAGCACGGTATTCTTTCTTTCTTAAAGTGGAGAGTATTATGGCATGCCCATGAACTGAGCTGCTGACTTGTCCATGCTAGATACAGTATAGCCCAGTGATGGGCAAACTCGGTCCTGGAGGGCCGGTGTCCTACACAGTTTAGCTCCAACTGTAATCAAACACACCTGCTTATAGGTTTCTAGTGATCTTGAAGACACTGATTAGCTTGTTCTGGTGTGTTTGATTAGTGCTGCAGCTAAACTATGCAGGACACCGGCCCTCCAGGACCGAGTTTGCCCACCCCTGGTATAGCCTGTTGTAGGATATGCAGAGAGTGTTTAGTAAAGAGCCCCTATTATGCATTAAAAAAAGGGTCATATTTTGGTTTTGGGGGTCTCCAACAACAGGCTGATATGCATGCAAGGTCAAATAACACTTTTATTTTCTAATAATATGCACTTATTTTTACCTAATTATCCCAACGAATCCCATATGATTTGTTCAGCGATTCATTTGTTCCCAAACCCCTCCTTAAAGCGATGCTAGTCTGCTTTGATTGGTCAGATGACACAGTCTGTTGCGATTGGTCGGCTGCATTTGGCACGAAACAGCAGAGGATCGTGAGATCACAGACATGTTTAAATCCGTAAACAAAGCAACTTGTTATTATTAATTATTAGCTTGTTATTATTTATTGCTCTTACATCTGGAATCGACGACAAGGCTTTTGTTAGGTAGTGTGGTGTAATTATGGATACTTGCACCAATCTGAGCAGTATTCAAACAAACAGCACGCGTCGTGTTTTCAACATGGCTTTAGACACAATATGAGAATATAAGGAGTTAACCAGATACAGTACAAGCGGTGTGAAGCGATTTCAAGAACAATAACACAATTAAAAACATTTTTTGCAAGCTAGAGAAAACAAGGAGGCAACCGTTTTAATTACACTTACTTACACTCGTGAACTGGAGGAAGAAAATGATCCATGAACTGTGTACTAATAAAGTTCCTGTCAAGCTCTGACAAAGTGTCATACATCAAGTCTTTTCTGATCCTTCCTTTAACAAACAGCTGACGAATGCCCCATTGTAGGTGTGTAGATTGCTGAAGCACTCGTCAGAAAAATGGCGGGAACGCAGCAAAAGGCAGGGGCTATAATGCTGAGGTACTTTTGCAAATATAAACTTCAAGCACAGACTCTTCACAGCCTCATCTTTGGGTACAGAAAATACCACTAACCTTCCCCTCACACTTCAGAGCGCAGCGTCTTCGTGACATGATTCAACCCTGATCTGCTGCAGTGTTTGTCTTCTTTTTCTTTCTACAGTGTTTGTGGGCGGGGCCGGGGGTTTAAATTTGCCCGAGTCTACATGTGCAACAAATGGGCGGGGCTTGAGGCTGTATTGACGTCACACCGACAAGGCTAAAGATTCATTACCCTGACAATTTATTTAATCCACGCTGAGTCGACTCTTTTATAGATGAATCAATAATTTTAAATATTGCACACTTTCAGATTCACTTCACTTAGAGCTGTTACACACTGCATGGAGGGTCATTTTCAAAAACCCATAATAGGGGCTCTTTAAGTATATTTTGCATATGATAATTCGGTCACACTTTACAATAAGGTTCATTAATTAATGTTAATTAATGCATTTACTAACATGAACAAACAATGAATAATAATACATTTACTACTGTATTTGTTCATGTTAGTTAACGTTAGTTAATGAAAATACAGTAGTTCATTGTTAGTTCGTGTTAACTCATGGTGCATTAACTAATGGAAAAAAGCATGGACTTGGATGTTAATAATACATTAGTAAATGTTTAATTATGATTCATAAATACTGTACAAGTGTTGTTCATGATTAGTTCATGTTAGTAAATGCATTAACTAATGAACCTTATTGTAAAGTGTTACCGATAATTCTGTTGGAGGAAAAATGTTCAATTTTAGCTAATATATGCTGGAGCTCCTATCATGGAATACCTATAATATCTCTTTAGTTTCACGTTAGATAGAAAGTCACATTTGTTCAGTAAATGATGGCAGCATTTTCATTTTTGGGATAAAATATTCCTTTAATCCCCCTGCAAATCTCAGATTCTCTTTGCAGGTGCAGTAAATTGTCTGCTCTAATAATGTGCATATCCTTTTATGGCGTAACGCAGCTTCTTTCTCAAAGCCTCGCTCACTTATTCACAGTGTCATTTCACACTCCTCATTTCGTTTATCCCTATACGTCTGTAATAGAGCATTTAATTTGTATTTTACCTGGAGCGGGCTTCATCATTTACTGTCAGTCACAATGTTGTCGTCTATCCATCATGCCGAGTATTTTAGACAAGATGCTGTATTTGACATACAGCTACTCTTAAGTGCCACTTTGTATCTACTAAAAGAGATAAAGTGCTATCAGTGTGCGACCCATATTTGAAGGACATTCGCAGTGATGTCTTATAATCCCATTTTTGCTAACAAAGTGTAGGTTTGGGTAAATCCTGCAAGAGTTTTGCAGTGGGACATTAACCATCTAGTCATGACACCTTCACCACTATTGCATTCTGGTTTATGCTGGTCAGATCTTATTGGTGGAGATGCAGGTAAACCAAACCAGCTCAACTGACTAGCTAGTTGGTGAACAAACTCCATCTTACTGCTTAAGCTAGTTGTCTTAATTGTGGCGTGTTACAAATGGGATGCGTCAGCCTCTAAAGGTCACTCTGGAGAGAGATCGATCATGGCTGCCATAGTGGCCCTTCAAATGGTCCGTCACAATGAAGGATTGCAAAAGTTAAATTGATGGACATTTTTTGGTCCCGTGATTCTTTAGCATGTCTAATTTATTACACAGCATGATGCTTCATTTGGTCACTTGCACCCTCTTATCAAGGGTTAACCCAGAGGTGGACAAACGTAGTCCTGGAGGGCCGGTGTCCTGCGAAGTTTACCGCCAACCACGAATCAAACACACCTGCCTAGAGCTCTCTAGTGATCTTAAAGATACTGCTTAGCACGTTGAGTGTGTTTGATTAGTGTTAGAGCAAAACTTTGCAGGACATCTGCCTTCAAGGACTTTTACCACCCCTGGGTTAACCCGTTTGAAGAATTAATGCATAGGAATGGACTTTTTAGAACGGAACTGCTTTGGAACATTCAAGTTTTATTTTGGAAAATTTTACAACTCTAAACAATTAAGTTGAACCATTATTTTAATCCCATCAGCCAATCTCAACCGGCACACTTTATCTTAGCTAAGCATAGATCAGTGGTCCCTGAAGTGGGGGTCGGCACCCCCGGGGGTGTCGCAAGACAATAATGGGGGGTCACTTATTGATTTACCAAAATATAATATATGTTATTACACTATTAGAATTACCATGTTTTATTCATACCTGCTGCCAAAAAAAAACCTTACATAAACAACATGCAAATAAAAATCAGCCTATAATTCTTTTTCTATTGGATTGTGACCCCTGGGGTTATTATGCTAGATTAATGAAACAGCAATAGTGTCAGTTTCAGCAGATTGATTTTACAGCTCAATGTAAGACTCTGATACCTTTTCGACACTCACGTACATTAAAAATTAAGGCAATGATTAAACATAGAGGACAATGTCCAAGTCTCCATAGATTGTTTAAATCAAGAATAGTCATGTGCTGTAAACATGTGCTGTAAACATTGGTTAATATTAAACAAAATAATAATAACTATAAAATCATATGGTTGTTAGACTGCCAATAAGCTTGTTTATATAGTTCCTACTGGCGTGTGTGCACCATTGCGTGCAATGTTTGAATGATTATAACCACCTCCAAGGATACTGGGGATCAAGAGTCACTGGAATTGTTATTTTGGGGGTCATGAGCTGATGAGTTTGGGAACCCCTGGCATAGACAATTGAATCGGACTAGCATCACGGTCAAAAGTGACCCAAAGAGTTTTGAAAATTTTCCTATTTAAAGCTGGACTCTTCTGAAGTTAAATCATGTACTGAGACTGACGGAAAATTTTAAGTTGTCATTTTCACGGCTGATATGTTTAGGAACTATATTCCTAGAAATATATAGGAACTATATATACTCATTCCTGTGTAATAGACTTTTCTGCTGTACCATGGCTGCAGCAGGAACAATGATATTACACAGCACCTGAGCATAGTTATCAGCTAGGTCATTTCTAGCATGACCACTTGATGTGTGCAGCCGTGGTGCTGCAGCAAATTCCCTTGATAATTACATCAGAATGAGAGTATAGTTCCTAGAACTACTGCCCTCGTTGCTCCTGCCTGATAAAATAGATTGCCTTTTCTTTGTACCTTTTGTTTCTCAAATTATAGATCCATGGATTCAATACAAAAAGATTTTCACATACTGCTGGAGCTTCAGATCAGGCCCACCATCAAATGCTACTTTCATGACATAATGCTGCTTACACTGTAGCTTAAAAGACTGCTTGAAGCTAAAGTAACACTGCAGTCTTATAAACTTAACATACATGGTTGAGACTATCATGTTTGCTATCTCAACATGGTGCCATTTTATTCTTAAATTGGAAGATATAAATATAAAAGAAAAAAAATGTAATTATAATTATCTTAGAATGATTTACCGGATTGTCAATGTTTCTTCAGCTATTGGTCATTGGAGATCACTATTTCAAGATGTTAACTGGAACGAGACTTGTAAGATTTCCAGACGTTTTTGTATAACAAATACAATTAGAAAGGAATCATTTAAAACTTTTCATCGTTTGAGATGTGCTTTCTGTAACAATAAAGAAGAAAGTATTGTTCATTTATTTATATATACATCATTTATAAGTATTGTTCTTTTTTGTTAAGCAGAGTACGAATATAGCATTGGTATTCATAGAAGATCTTTCATCAAGTACAGATCTTATTTCAGATCATATTTTTTGAATACAGCTTCAAAATTTGGCATATTTTTAATTTATAAATGTAAACGGGCAGTATTATTTATATATATAATTACAGTTGAAGTCAGAATTATTAGCCCCCCTGAATTATTAGACCGCTTGTTTATTTTTTTCCCCAATTTCTGTTTAATGGAGGGAAGATTGTTTCAACACATTTCTAAACATAATAGTTTTGAAAACTTATTTCTAATAACAGATTTATTTTATCTTTGCCATGATGACTGTAAATAATATTTTACAAGACACTTCTATACAGCTTAAAGTGACATTTAAAGGCTTAACAAGGTTAATAAGGTTTACTAGGCAGGTTAGGGTAATTAGGCAAGTTATTGTATAACGATGGTTTGTTATGTAGATTAACGAAAAAAAAAAAAAAAAACAGCTTAAAGGGGCTAATAATTTGTCCCAAAAATGTTTTTAAAAAAATTAATAACTGCTTTTATTCAAGCTATAATAAAACAAATAAGACTTTCCCCAGAAGAAAAAATATTATCAGACATACTGTGAAAATTGCATTGCTCTGTTAAACATCATTTGGGAAATATTTAAAAAAGAAAATAAAAACCAAAAGGGGGCTAATAATTCTGACTTCAACTGTATATTAATTATTTTAAAGCCTTAAAATAAATTTAGTATTTTGAATAATTGTATTTTATATTTAATTTTTTATTGTATTTGTTTGGATGTAAATATAATGTTGTTATTGCTCTTGTATGTTCTGTGTTCTAAAATTGCAATAAAAAGAGGTTGTGACCTCATTGATGTAGAAAAAAAAGCATTTTACTTTAAAAACGAATGCGTCCATCTCATGTATAATAATTATAATACTGTATTTAAGCTCCTTCGTATTCAGCACATTCATTATACATGCATTTACATACATACATTTGTAAACAGTTGTTTTGAACTTCAATCTAAAATTTGCATAATAAAAATGCAACCTGCATATAGTAAAATGCATTTTAATGACCTCCCCTGTGCTTTAAGTGAGACAAAATAATGAGTCAATAATAAACAAATAATGAGTCGCAGGAAAAGTTAGAAGGAATTACCAGTCATTTATACTTTCCCTTAAGCTGTCTTCATTTACTGTCACTAACGATATAGTCTATCCATCATGCAGTGTGCTTTACACAAGAACGTCGCTAATCAGCTTCATGTTATGCTTTTCTTTTTGAGACACAGGCTTTTGTAATGTAAGCATCCGAGTGTTTTGTGCAGGTATGAGCACTGTGTACAGCCTCGCTTCAGCTTCCTGACTGAAGGGGTCATTTGCTTTTCTTATGATAAGAGATCTCAGCCGCTTCTTGGGAACTCTGCACCCTTTATGATGGCGATGCCTAAAATAACCAGGCCATTTTCCCCAACAAGAGAGGCCAGACAAAGGATGAGAAGCTCATCAATGGGGGTGAAAGGGGCTGTGGTGGAGACGTGTAGCCCACTGGGCGTGAGAGGAAGACTGAATGAATCTCTCTCCTCTTCTGTCCCAGTGATAAGGTGTTTGATGAGATTGATTTGGAGGATGGGTAGATCCAATAGAGCACTGCGTCTGCCATACTTACGCTCAGGAGAGCAGTATAACAAAGTGACAGAGTGAGACAGAGTGTCCTCTGTGTGCTTAAGGTCACGTCTGCTAGTGCATTGGTCAGAGGTTTAACAGAGCATTCAAGCTTTACATGGTTTTTAATTGGGTGTTCCCTGGAATTAAACCCACAACCTTGGAGTCGCTACACTACCTGACACAATTCTTGTTGTCTATCCAAATTTTAGGAACAACAAATTAAAAATGTTAGTTTTGGTAGAAGTTGCTTATATATATATATAAATATAAATATATATAATAATATAATATAAATATATAATATAAATAATATAATATAATATTATATATATATATATATATATATATATATATATATTATATTATATTATATTATTTATATTATATTATATTATACTATATTATATTATTTATATTATATTATATTATACTATATTATATTATTTATATTATATTATATTATAATATATAATATAATATATATATATATATATATATATATATATATATATATATATATATATATATATATATATATATATATATATTATAATATATCATAATATATAATATATTAATATATAATATATATGAAAGGCAAATGCCTCTAGACTAAGCTTGTTTTACCACAGTAAAATATGATCATGCCTTGATTTTCAATCATTTCATTAAGACAGTAAAGTCTGACTTTGCTTAGACAACAGCTCACTGAACAGAAATGTCAGGTAGTGTGGTGTTATTAGGGATACTTGCACCAATTGGAGCAGTATTCGAACAGTATCAATTGGGAAATGCTAATGCATAACTCAATGGTCATTTTTTTACCATTTGGCTTCTGTTAAAGCAGCAAAATTCTCACAGCGAAAGACTTTTTATATTTAGCAATTAACAGTACAACTACAAATTATTCCAATTAATATAAAAGTAGGAATTCTCTCCAAATAGCAATCTTGTCTAACTACGCTCATATTGGAGTTTATACAATAGTTCTGCCTGGTTCTCAAATCTGATTGGCTGATAGCCATGCAATATTCTGCAATTTCAGCATTTGTACAGCCTCTTTACCCTTTGTGTCTTACTTTGCCCCCATGACAAGCAGAGGAATAAGCTTACTACAGTTTGACAAATATTGCAGATGTTGGACAACATAATGCACTTTTGAGGCCTTTTTACTTAATAATGTGGTTGTTTAGATTGCCACTATGCAATTATATATATATATATATATATATATATATATATATATATATATATATATATATATATATATATATATATATATATATATATATAATTTTATAATTTTTTTAGCACATTGGCTGCCATCAGTAGAGCAAAGAAACTGACTGATGACATTCTG
This sequence comes from Danio rerio, assembly GCF_052040795.2. Lineage (NCBI taxonomy): Eukaryota > Metazoa > Chordata > Actinopteri > Cypriniformes > Danionidae > Danio > Danio rerio. The sequence continues at coordinate 3,693,751 of NC_141044.1, forward strand.
CCACAAGATGGCGTCATAGACAGCATAATAAGTCCTTGAGGAGAAAAACTCAGCATAAATTTCAAACTACAGCTGATCAAATCATTATTAAACAGGTAGGTGACATTCTAAGTGGATCTCTCTCTTTTGTATGTTGTAGTGCTTTATTTATACCATAGTAATCTGCTAGTGTTTGCTTAGCTTTAGCTTTTTAGGGTTAGTTATTGTGATATTGCGATTGCAACAGAGAAATACCGGGAGATGTATGTAGACTGATGGCATTTCATGCCGTTCAGCCTTAAAATCATAAAATGTGAGCAAAATCACCTGTTTTGTCATCACTTTAGACATTACGCTAGAGAATCATTCTAATACTGGCTCTAAAGTGATGTCATTGAATTAGCAAGGGTTTTTGCTGTTCTGATGTCAGCTACAGATGTATTATTGGCGGAAGAAAGTAGTTCCTCAGACAAAAGAGTTTTTGAGACTCTGTGTTTGATTTTCTTTTTTATATACACGGCTATGCCATTGAACTGTTGTATAAACACAATATCACACTCGTAGCAGCGCAATATGGCTGTATATTGTCACTGGTGAGACACTAAGGCACTCAGCCTGTGGCCTCAAGCACTCACTAGTGCTGATATACAGCCATATCGCACTCGTGTGATTTTGCTCATAAATATCCCAGAAAAACGAAATGTCAGGTTTTTTTTGATTATATTGCGCAGCCCTACTGCACATGCTGTATAGCGCTGGTTCAAATCTCACTCTGACTGGTGCAAGTGAGACTAATTACACTAGCAACGAAACACACTACGGACTCTATGAAACATTTCTTCAATAAAGAAAGGTAAATACCACTGAGTAATGGCTGGTTACGACGGTAACAAGTGGGCAGGGGGCCAGCTTTCTCCATTCTGTGGTTCATCATCCTTGAGAAGTGTCCTGTGTGTCTCAGGCTGCCCACCGTCAGGCTGTACAGATATACCGGCTCCACAAAATGGCTGAGCAGCGCCCCCTGCAGACCCAGCACATTCCACCTGTGAAGAGTATAGATAGGTTAGCAAAACTCTGATCTCATCATGTAAAATGTGACTGTACATACGTTTGACAGCAGTTTCTAGGTTAAATGAGTGCTATGGGGCAGTATGATGCCAACAACCTTTGTTGCTTTTAACACTAATGATATTTACAGAGACTTATTATTGATGAACAAAGGCTTGTTGCACAGCACCAAATAAATACCACAGAACAAAACAGCTTAACGGTGTCTATGATTTTAAAGTAAAACATTTGCATCACCGATCTATCTCCATGAGTGTTCAGTTTGCTCTGTAGTTCTTTTGTACGGTGTTGTACTTGTAATGCAGAGCACTCAAGTTTACAAAACAGATTGGTCGCAGTGCACTTTGCTCTTATGTTTGCTTTTGAAAACACTTGGTCTAGCTGATCTGTGATCAGGACGTGTACAAGAGGGATGTGAATTGGAGTAACGCAATTCTGATATACAAAAATGTAGACAGTGCCCCCTAGTGGATATGTGATCTGAAACTGCAAAAAAAACAAAACAAAACAAAAAAGTTCCCGGACTAACATATTTTAATTTTCATCAAATGTAAACTGAGGTATGTATCTTCCTTCCTTCCTTTTCCATCTTCCTTCTTTCCTTTTCCATCTTCCTTACTTTCTTTTCCATCTTACTTACCTTCATTCCTTCCCTTTCCATTTTATTCATGCTTCCTTTACCTTCTTCTTTCCTTTTCCATCTTATTTCAGTTTTCATCTTCCTTCATTCCTTTCTTCCTTTGCCATTATCTTTCCTTTTCTTTCTTTCTTTCTTTCTTTCTTTCTTTCTTTCTTTCTTTCTTTCTTTCTTTCTTTCTTTCTTTCTTTCTTTCTTTCTTTCTTTCTTTCTTTCTTTCTTTCTTTCTCATCTTTACAACTTTCTTTTCCTTCCCTTTCCATATTCCTTCCTATTCTATCTTCTTTCCTCTTTTCCTTTCTTCCTTCAATCTTCAGACTTTTCAATCTTCCTTTCTTTTCCATCTTACTTCCACTTCCATCTTACTTTCGTTTACAACTTCCACCCTTACTATCTTCTCCATCTATTTTTCTTCCTTCCTTCTTCCCCATCTTTCTTTCTTCATTTTCCAACTCATTTCCTTTTTCATCTTCCTTCCTTTTCCATATTATCCTTCCTTTTCCATCTTACCTCCTGTTCTATTTTCCTTCCTCTTTTCCTTACTTAGTTTTCATTTTACTTTTTCTTCCTTTTCCATCTTACTTCCTTTCTTTGTCATCTTCCCTATTTTCCTACTTCCTTCCATTTCCATATTCCATCCTTTTCCATCTACATTACTCGCTTTTCCTTCCTTCCTTCCTCTCTTCCTTCCTTCCTTCCTTCCTTCCTTCCTTCATTCATTTCGTCCGTTTCCATCCTACCTACTTTTCCTTCCTTACTTACCTACTTAATTACTCACAAATGCAACATGGGGTCTGTTATAAAAAATGTTTTGGTATTGTTTTCAGTAAAATGTCCATTTATGTTTTTTTTTTTTTATAAACCAATATTCATATATATTTTGTCCATATATTAATGCTTTGTAGTTATTAATATTATTGCCTTTGAAAGTCTTATTAATTTTTCCAGAGATTGGATGAATAGATTGATTGACATACAGACACATTTCTGTAGACAGACAGACAGACAGACAGACAGACAGATGGAGGCTAACTTGATAATGCAGAATCTCACCAGACAGAAGACACGTTTTGTTTTTAACCTCAGACTGTAATCTAACGAATCGGTGAAAAGCGCAATCATTTACCAATATTAAACGGCTCATTTTTACACCATTGTTCTTTGGCTTAATTAATGTCTTTTTATCATGCCGGTAATGATTGCGGGCTCCTCTCCTTCTCTCTCGGCTCGTCTCTATTCATGTCTAATAAGCCATTACAGTTTCAGCTTTTCCAGCAGTCCATTAACACGGGTCACTCACTCTTTAAGAATAGAATGGATCCGTTTACCTGAGCTTCAATCTGCTTGTGGGATCTCCTGCTCATCCAGACTAAATTATTTTCTATTCTCTCTCTCTCTCCGTTTCTGGCAAAAACAGAAACGACCCGGCCTTGCAATATTCATTTCCCCAGGAGGCAGTGCCGTGAATTAGAAGCGTCTTTTAATTCTTTTCCATCTGGCTGCTGTAGAAGTGAACAGGGAAGACCCTCCATCTCTATCGCTCCGTCCCAAAACCCCCCTCCAGCGCTGTAAAACGCCGGCCCATTAAAGTAATGTGTTCATCTACATAAAACTCAAAATGCAATATGACGGATCATATTCACAACCATGCCATTTATGGCTTCAATTAAAGCACTCATCAACTTAATTAAACATCCACTCCACTCAATCATCTCTGCATACCTTACTGCCTCTGAACAATAATAACACCCATCATAACTCTCCCTCATCCAGTCTGTCGTCACGGAGTAATCAGGCGCATAATGACACCCCCTTAAACAAAACTTTTTTTGTGTGTGTGGATTTGCTATTATGATTTGAGAAATACCATGTCATTTATTTGCATTAATGTAAATTATTAATTTAAATGTATATAACACAGTACTTTTAAACAATAAGTAATAATGTCTGAGTTACTCTTTTAGAAATGTAACACGACTTTGTTTAAATAACTAGCTTTTAAAAAGTAAATTGCTGAACTACAGATGAACTTGAGATGAAAGAATGCGCTCGTTATTTTGAACATATTGTACTTGAAAAGAAATTGTACCAGAAAAAGGTTTGTACTTCACTATTAAGACAAAATGTAGCAAACATATTGCTTTAAACTATCATTCATCTGTATATACAGCATGTGGAGCACTGGGCTCAGGAAGTTCTCAGAAGATAACATGATCCTACATTATTAGTTTTGATGTGTTTTCTTAAGCTAAATAAAGGTGTAGGTTATACAGTACAGTGTGTTGTTAATTGCAGAGCTCTTCCTATTGAAACAAAAAGAAGAAAAAACCCTGCAAGTACTGAAAGAGATCAAGCCTCAGCCAGGACAGAAAACGTAACGCATAAAATAACTCAAAAGTAACGTAGTGCATTACTTACCATAAACAAGTAACTATGTAATGCAACTAGTTACTTTTTAAAAGAGTAACTCAATAACTTTTTTTAAAACTTAAAAACTTATATATATATATATATATATATATATATATATATATATATATATATATATATATATATATATATATATATATATTAACTATATGTTTTATAATGTGGCATTGTGGGCTTATAAATTAATTTGATATAATTTGTGTTGTTTTATTTGTGTTTTTCAATCTTGTCTCTTTTCTTTTAAATATTTGATTTGAAAAATACCTTGTTTCTTATTATTTTTGAAGAAAATAGTTATATAGCCATTTTTAAAATGTTTTAACCAATATTTGTTTGGGTCAAAAATCTTGCCTTTTTAGTTTATCATATTCCATTTTTTGGAAATTTGTCAATTTTTTATTTTCAATTTCTTTTTAAAACATATTTGTATTGTTCCCTCATTCATTTATATTCTTTTCGGCTTAGTTCCTTTATTAATCCAGGGTCACCACAGCGGAATGAACCGCCAACGTATCCAGCATATGTTTTACGCAGCGGATGCCCTTCCAGCTGCAACCCATCACTGGGAAAATATTTGTATTTTATGTTCTCAAAATATATTACATTGAATTAATTTTTCATTTTCTTGTATATTACTATTTTGTCATTTCACTTCACGGCCTGTCAATATGTTCTTTTCTTAAATGTTTGATTTGACAATTTTTATTTTATTAATTTAGAATTTTGAACTATATTGTAATTCATCAACATTATTACACTCTCAGAAATAAAGGTATAAAAGCTGTTACAGGCGTGGTACCTTTTCAAAAAGGTTTTACACTTTTCTACCTATTACATCCACATTTGTACCTTAAAGTTACAGTACATGTTTATACCTAACAAGTACAACTGTGTACTTCATAGTACCTTAAAGATACCAATTTTTACCCTACAAGTACAAAACTGTGCTCACGTGTACTTTTTGAAAAAGTACCACCCCAGTGACAGATTTTTCATATTTATTTTTTAGGATTAACCATTATGTCTATTTCTATCTTCAGTCTATTTCTATCTATTTTTATCTCTCTCTGATATTTCTAATTTGTTTTCAAGATATCAAATTATTTTTCTCTGCATTGTATTTATCATTTTAATAACGTATGTAATTATTTTATATTATAATATATCTATTATTCCCTCTTTATAGCTTAAAATACCCTGCCATCAGTTTCTTATATATATATATATATATATATATATATATATATATATATATATATATATATATGTGTGTGTGTGTGTGTGTGTGTGTGTGTATTTTTAGTTCACAATGGTTGGCCTAGCCTTTTTATTTTATTTTACCATGTTTTAATTTAGGAACTTTGTCAATTTTATTTTCCTTTTTTATTTAAATATTTTTATTTAATTTTATATATATATATATATATATACAGTTGAAGTCAGAATTATTAGCCCCCTTCGATTTTTTTTCTTCTTTTAAAAATATTTTCCAAATGGTGTTCAACAGAGCAAGGTCATTTTTACAGTATGTCTGATAATATTTTTTTCTTCTGGAGAAAGTCTGATTTGTTTTATTTCAGCTAGGATAAAAGCAGCTTTTAATTTTTTATGAACCATTTTAGGGACAAAATTATTAGCCTCTTTAAGCTATATTTTTTCTTGATAGTCTACAAAACAAACCACTGTTATACAATAACCTGCCCAATTCCCCTAACCTGCCTAGTTAACTTAATTAACCTAGTTAAGCCTTTAAATGTCACTTTAAGCTGTATAGAAGTGTCTTAAAAATATCATTTAAAATATTATTTACAGTCATCACGGCAAAGATAAAATAAATCGGTTGTTAGAAATGAGTTATTAAAATTATTATGTTTAGAAATGTGTTGAAAAAATCTTTCCTCCCTTAAACAGAAATTGGGGAAAAAATAAACAAGCGGTCTAATAATTTAACGGGGCTAATAATTCTGACTTCAACTGTATATATATATATATATATATATATATATATATATATATATATATATATATATATATATATATATATATATATATATATATATATATATATATATAAAATTTTATTTAATATATATTTTTTATATTACATTTATTTTATATATTCACAAAATATTATATATTGAATTAAATTTTAATTTCTTATTGTGGTATTGTGTATTACATAGTATTATTGTGTATATTACATTGTGTATATTAAGTATCCTGTCATATAAACACTTACAGTAAAGAAATCACAGATTAAGAGGACACGTTCTGCTTTTGCTGTCAGTGGTGCGCCATTATCCCCGAGTGGCTTCTGTGTGTCCAATTGGAGGAGCGCAGGAGGGGGAGATGGAGGATAATGATGTGAGGTCAGGGAAGATGATGAAGGGATGGAAAAAAAAATTGCTTGACTAAGGATGAAAAACAGGCTGAGCTGGTTGAGGGCAGTGGAGATGAATGGAGTTGGTCTATAAGGGTCTATAAGGACTTTAACCATGTTTTCCAGCCTGACCTTGATCAACGGAGAACTCTGAGTTGTGGCTCAACAAAAGAGCGGGAGAACTCTACGGGATAGAGAATGGGAAAGAAGTGACACTCAGGAGGAGGATAAAAAAGATCTGGGAGCTCTATTCTGTCGTATTCGGTGTGTTTTTAAAAAAAGAAATTACTTTAACCCTGAACGATGACCCAGCTTGATACAATCAGACTCTGGTGGTCCCGGACGATGTTATCGGATTGGTCAAATGAATGACCCAGGGGACAGAGATTCACCTTAGTGTGACATACACACATTCAGCACCATTCATGAAACACCCAGGGTCTTTGCGTAGAAACTCAATTGTTTTGCGTTCAATACACTTACATTTGTAAAAACGATAATGTGAGCTCAATCGATTTGTGTTGGGGCTACATGAAGGCATTGTGTGGAACTCGACATTTTCTATAGAGGACACTCAAAAATGACTTTTGCTGCTTGTTTAATTTATTTACTTTCATTTTTTTACTTGAAAGTTTTTTTGGGACAACTTAATCGATTTATGTTTAATCTACTTAAATTTACACACACTATTAAGGTAATTCAATGAGCTAGTTGCACAAGATGGCACCAGTGAGCTTCCGAGACGCAAGTGTGTGCATGTTCACTTCTGTTCGCATAGAGCTCTGAAGGAAGAGGTGAATTTCACAATTTTTTTTTTTTACCAAAATAAAAAAAATAAAAATAATAAATAAAAAATAAAATAAAAATAAAAACAAAGTAGTTTATCAGCAACAGGAGAGGACATCCTCACTATATGCACTGAAAAAAATTATTCAAAGATAATTCCTTGCATTTACTCAATTTCTTTACGTTAAGAGGTTGTAAACAATTTATTTGGGCTGAATTTAAACAAACAAATTAAGTTGAACATTACTAAACTTAATTTGTTTGTTTAAATTCAACACAAATAAATTGTTTGCAACAGTTCTGCATGCAACACTTTTTTTTCAGTGTGGCTGCATACCTCAGTGCACTGATTTGCTTTCATTCTTTCCGTTGATGCTAAAGTTTGTGCATTTCGGAATGCATCTTGGAAACTCATCGGCGCAATCTTGTGCAACTAGCCCATTGCTTTGTGTTATGGACAACATGAAGGAATTGTTTGGAACCCAGCATAATAGCTGCAGATGTTGTAATAGTGGATGCTGCACACAGAAGGTGGATGAGAAGATTCCCCCCAAAAATGTGTAAATACACATGAATCTCCTATGTTCCCTACGATTTATACATGTAAATCTTGTGCAATATTTGTCATTGTATGTGCAATAGGGCAATACCATCTCATGAGGAAACTGAACTAATTCACCTTTTGTGAGTTTAGTGAGTTCAGTCATATGAAACGTACATTTTTTTTAAAAGGAGGCGTAGTACCCAACTGCGTGTCCTGGGTCTTCCCCGAGGCTTCCACCCAGTGGGACATGCCTAGAACACCTCCCTAGGTAGGCGTTCAGGGAGCACCTGAAACAAATGCCCGATCCACCCCAGCTGACTTCTCTCGATGTGGAGAAGCATCGGGTCTACTCCCTGCTCTTCCCGGGCGACAGAGCTCCTCTCCCTATTTATATGTGTGCACCCTGTCACCCTGCGAAGGAAACTAATCTCAGCTACTTGTATCTGTGATCTTGTCCTTTCTCTTATGACCCAAAGCTTATGACCGTAGGTGAGAGCAGCAACGTAGATTGACTGGTAAATCGAGAGCTTTGCCTTTCGGCTCAGCTCCTTCTTCAGCACAATGGACTGATACATCAACCGCATTACTGCTGCCGCTGCACCGATCCTGTCAAACTCACGTTCCATCCTTCCCTTACTCGTGAACAAAACCCCAAGATACTTAAATTCCTCCACCTGGGGTAAAGACTTTCCTTTAACCTAGAGAGGAATTAAGAGTTTGAGTACCTGAGTGATCTTAAGACTGATGCCCCTGGCAGGGTCTCCCAAAGCAAAAAGGACTTAGGTGACAGGTCAGACTAAGTGCGGTTCAAAAACCCCTTAAGAGCGCAATAACAGCGAGGACCATGACATGGCCTGGTATGGGGCGGTCAAGGCCCCACCTTGGACCCAGGCTTGGGGTTGGAGCAAGTGCAAACGCCTGGCGGGTTTTATCCCACGGAACTCAGCCGGGTTCAGCCCAAACGAGTGACGTTAGACCATCCTCCTGCAGACCCACCACCTGCAGGGGGAGACATAAGGGGCTGGTGCATTGTGGGACAGGTTAGGACCCCAACAACTCTATTGTCGGGCAAGGAAACTGGCTCTTGGGACATGGAATGCCACTTTACTGGGAGGAAAGGAGCCCAAGCTTGTGCAGATGGTGGAACGCTACCGACTAGAGATAGTTGGGCTCACCTCCACACACAGCTCTGGAACTCAACTTCTTGAGAAGGTTGTGTTGGCAATAGACATAAATCTGGTGCAATATCTGCCCTTATCGTGTGCAATACAGGCAAAACTCTTAAATCTTCTGCAATGTCTGTCATTTTATCTGCAATATGGCCAATATGTGTAACTCTTGTACAATGTTGGTCATTCTATGCTCATCACATAAGTCTATAAAGTGTGTAAAGTGTAATTTTACATCTTGTGTAATATGTGTGCTGTAAAGCACCTAATTTGATTACAACGACTTTTTGGTTCTTTGAGGAACCAAGCATGGTTCCTGAATGGCATCCCTGTAAAAACACTCTTTCGGAATCCTTATTTTTAAAAGTGCATGTAAAGCATACAAACATTTGCTTAAATTTGCTCAATATTGTAAATGTTCTTTATAGTCAGCAGAATGAGTGTTGCAGACTAATTAGATGACAGCTAGTTGACACATAGCTCCTTATGGTCAACACATTTATTAAAGATTAGCAGGAGTTAGCGGAGTTTAATCATTCTGATGATATTTCCTCAATATTAACCCCTCATCTTCATGCTATTAACAGATCAGAGCCTCCTGCTTAGATATGAGTAACAGTACAAGTAATGGGAGATGTTCACAATCACACTTCGCAGGTTGTCAAAGCGCACATAAGCAAACAGAAGCTGACTGATGGTGGTAATTAAATCAAGCATATGGCAGTCAGCTCAAACGCAGCTGTGTATGAGTGTGTGTGTTCATCTGAGTGTGTGAGATCTCTGGACACTGCGATTCGCATGTTCATAGAAAGGTGTGGACTGAGTGTCAACAACATAAAAAACGATGTGTGTGAAAGTGACACAATGTCTGAAACTGGAGTAAATCTCTCTCAAGGTTAAAACTCATCCACTTGTAATATAAATTCATTTATTTATTTACCTTTTCCGCTTAGTCCCTTTATTAATCAGGGGTCACCACAGCGGAATGAACCGCCAACTTATCTAGCACATGTTTTATGCAGCGGATGCCTTTCCAGCCGCAACCCAACACCGGGAAATGTAATATAAACATGAGTAGAAAAATAAGAGATCTATGAACTATGAGAAAAATATTGCAGTTTCATTCTGGGGTTCATTGGCCGTTGGTTTAAGCATGAGATTAACACTGTGACGTATTTCCGTACACAAGCTAATTATTGAAGGATTATCGAAGCGCAGCTCAGTTCAGGTTTCATCATTAGACAATATTAGTGATCATCCCAGTCCCAAAGAACACAGGGTTTGGATAACAAAAGGTAAATATCACAGCAGGCCTTCCCTCGGCCATTATAAGAGCGTATAAAAGTCGCCCTGCCTAAACGAAGTTAACGCGCCCTCATAAAAAGTAATCCTCCAATAAAGATAAACCTTGAATCAATACACTGTGCGGCGCTTGAGCTTCACAAATCACACTTCAGAGATGGTCAGCTTACTTACTCTGGGAGGCAAAACAGCAGGCAGTTTCTGTCTGGTGGAATGGTTTGTAAATAGCGTTATTTTACACTGGACAGCAAGGATACCTTCATACTTTGTTTTTTTTTTTTAGTTTACACAATCATGTTACTGATTTGAGCTAAATGTTTGAAGTGTTTATTGGTAGTTTTTGAAGTGCTGTTGCAGTTTTTATTATTGTTGTGAGGTGACAGTGCTTACCACTGAGCCGCCGTGCCACCCTTTTCATACAGTAGGTTAAACTAAATAAAAACATTTCCCTGCATAGCAACAAGCTACCCGAAAAAAAGCATACGCGATCATATATATTTTAAAACTTTTTCAAATAATTCCTAAGAGATGTTTAAGAGGGCAAGGGCATTTTTGGAGTATTTCCTATAAAGATTATTCTTATGGTCAATATTAATGGATATAGAAATACTGGGAAATCTCTGTAGATTGATGGCATTTCATGCCGTTCAGCCTTATAATCTTAAAAAGTGAGCAAAATCACCTGTTTTTTCATCACTTTAGACATTACGCTGGAGAATCATTCAAATACTAACTCTTAAATGACGTTTGTGAATGAGCAATGGTTCCTGCTGTTCTGACTGTCAGCTGCAGATGTGAATGAATGGTGGACAAAAGTAGTTCCTCATACAAAAAGATTTTGAGACAATCCGACTTAGTTTGTTTTTTATTTAGTTTTTTTTTATATACACAATTATGCCGTAGAACTGTTGTATAAACGCAACATCACAATCAAAGCAGTGCAATATGACTGCGTATTGTCACTGGTGGGACACTAAGGCACTCTGCCTGCAGTCTCGAGCCAATGCAAGATTCCATAATCCACTATTGGCAATATACAGCCATATCGCACTGCTAAGAGTGTGATATTGCTTAAATTTACATATATTTGTTAAGCTTAATTAAAATAAAGATAATGTTTTTTGTTTGATAGTTTAAGATCTTGTTAACTAATAATATAATAACCCTGACTATGTGTTAAATAATAATGCAAACAAAATTAGTGATGTGCCTATATGAGATTTTAGATTTCAGTGATTTTTTTAAGTACTTCAATTATTTTTAATACTATCTATCAGTATCAATTCAAAGGTCATTTATAGTGACTTTTTTTTAATCACAAATGCATTTCAACTGGTCTCTCTTTCATATGTCGCTCTGCTTTCATTTCCCACTAAAATATAAAACAGCTCAGCTGTCACTAATATTTGACAGTAATATGAAAAATCCCTTCTCCATCAATGATTTGATGATCACTGATGTTGAAAAAAAATCTGCTTCACATCACCGGAATAAATGATGAACAAATAGCTAAGATCTACTTTTATTTCCTAATATAAACATTTTTAAACAAAAACTGTTCTACATTTCAAAATCACACATTTTAGCCAATCAGCTTTTTACAAATTAAGCAAAAATTATGCAAAAATCACTTTTTTAAGGGATTTAACAACCAGCCTCTATAAAAAAATTGAGGTATTTTTTAACCATTCACACTTGACAAAAACAGACTACCTAAACACTTTGATTGACATTCTCCACATGTACATGTCATGGGAGGGGGAAGACCCGCCCTTTAGTGACGATCTATCCCTCATTAGCATAATCAGCTCTGAGTGAGAAGCAGCCGTCCACCATTAAATTTGTAACATCAGTGACTAATACTGTATTCTCCATAATCTGCCTTCTTCTATGCTGATAAATAGGCATTTGTGGCTCCACCCTCTTTTAAAAAAGAGCACAATCTTATTTGAATTTAAAGCGACAGTCACCAAAACTGCAAAATTTGGATCAAAAGGGGCAGTTTCAAATTGTTATTTGTGGGGTGTTTTGAGCTTTGAACTTAACATACACACTCTAGAGACATCAGAGACTTTTTAATCATCTTATAGCTCCCCTTTAAAGTCTTTTGGATGCAGGAATATGGAGATATACATTAATCTGAGAGCTGTATTAATCTGAGAAAGTTGAAGTGTGACTGTTTTGTGTTTTTAACGCTGACCTGGATATCTTATCTGTGCAGGACATGGTGATGAGCCGTTCTCCTTGAAGGACACCGTCCCACGTCTGGACAGGAGCGGTGGACCTGACGGGCAGCGTTCCTTCCCCGGATTCAATCTTCGTCCTCAGGTGACTGTGAAACTTCTTCACCAAGTGTCTGTTACTGTGCACTGTGGAGAAAAAAAAAGTTTGTTTTTGGTTTATTTATTGAAATAATACACTATAATCTTTAAATGTAGAGTAATGCAATTAAATTCAACTTGAAAAAAACAAAACATGACTGTCAACAAGAAGGTTAATTGTCTTAAAATATCAGATAATTGAGTCTTTTTTATGATGAGGCATTGCTAATGTGGAGGGACTCTTCATGGTGTGAGTATTTATAAAATAATTTGTAAAAAAAAAGTTTAGCTATTTTTTCCTATTTTAAAATGTTTAAGGGGATGGCACAGTGGTTGGGCCAGTTGGCATGTCTGTGTAGAGTTTGCATGTTCTGTGTTGGCGTGGGTTTCCTCCGGGTGCTCCAGTTTCCCCCTCAGACCAAAGACATGCGCTATAAGTGAATTGGATTAACTGAATTGGCCGTAGTGTACAAGTGTGTGTGAGAAAGAGTGTGTATGGATGTTTTCCAATACTGGGTTGTGGCTGGAAGGGCATTGGCTGCATTAAACATATGCTGGAATAGCTGGGAGTTCATTCCGCTGTGATGAACCCGAATAAATAAGGCACTAAGCCGAAGGAAAATGAAATAAAATGAATGTTTAAGGATTAAGAATGATATTTATCCAGCTGTTGGTTGACTTATATTAGGATTTAAGTGGATTAAAATATATCTTAAGTTTTAAAAAATTTTTTGCATGTTTTAAATGTTTGTTATTATTATTATTATTTTTATTATTGCACTTTTGGATGAGAGAAGTTTAATCTTAAATTGTTAACTTTTAAACTCCCTTAACCTAACTTAACTGAAAAATTATGGTTTGCAATTTTTTAATCCATTCAGTTGATTTCCTGATCAGGCAGGTGCACTCTTAACTTTTCCCAAGGACAATGAATTCAGCTCAAAATATTTTTAAATGTTATTTTTTAAATACTTTAAATGTTTTGCTGTCGGGAAAAAAAGTCACCCGCATCTTGGATGACCTATGCGTAAATTATCCAGTAGCTAAATTATCCAGAAATCTTTATTTTCAGGTGAACTATCCCTTTTAATGTGCTACAACCTGTTCAAATCTACATAAAAATCCATGTAGTATTAGGACACACAGCACTAGTCATATTCTACAACTTAACTCAACTTAACTTATAATTAAATAACATCTGCGATTACATCCAGCCAATGAGAGAGCAGCATCCACTAGTATGGGTATCTTCTTTTCTGTCTATTTGAAAAAGAGGAAAAACTAGAGTAAACTTGGTAGGTGCACCCGTGTCTGTTTGACGTGTCATCTGAGCAATATCACAACTGGGTTGAAAAAGAAAAAAAAAAAGATCGGGGAAAAAATTGCTGATTCCCTTCAAAACTCAGAAGTGCAAAATAAGTACATAGATTAAATACTCCACTAAAGGCTTCTTTCTCATTATGTAGTTCATAACAGAAGATATACTATGTGACCTATGTTGTTTCCATGTCACTCTTCGTGTGCGTTTGGTTGTGAGACATAGTTTGCAGACCGCATCAAAGTTGTCAGCAGTTCTTCCTATTTGTACAGTCATGCAGTGTGAAACTGTCTGTCGCCGATCCATCCTACAGTGTAAACACAGAACACTATACCCCAGATAGTCATGCAGTGTAAAACCGTCATTAGCTATGTTTCCATCCACCTATTTTGCAAAATGTGCATAAAAAACCAGTTGATGGAAACGCCATGATGCGCATCAATTTTGAAAATGCGCATAAAAAAACGTATGCGCTTAACTGGGTAGGATAAACTTTTTATTCGATAAGAAAAGATGAGCATAAACTGCGATGGAAACACTTTTACCGCACAAACTCCAGCATGCACATTAAAAAAGGTCATGTAATTTTGTTGAAAGAAATCATGTGATGCTTATAATGTGTGTGAATGGACAAAACGTCAGGCTGAGCACATTATAAAACATCTGAAATGTTGTTTTGGTCATTATAAAACGCCTTACCATTTCAGTATTAATGTTATTATATTATTAATGACCTCCAGAATCAAGAGCGTCTGTGCTCCGCGTCTGACACCTTCAAACGCCACTGCTCGCTCACTGCATATCAGGATTGTCTTCTGAGGCGCATTCATTTAGAAAAGATTGATGCAGCTTCTCCTACTGCAGCAAATGCAGTTTTTACTGTTGATATTTGGCGCCAGTTAATCAGGAAGTGACGATTTTGTTCGCTTTGACTCGTTGGATGGAAACGATGCTTCATTCGCACAGCTTTTATGCAATAATCCAATTTTGGGCATAAAGTTTATTCGCATTTTTGGATGGAAACATAGCTTGTGATGTGACTACTTTGAAAATCCTGCAGTCTGAACTCGGCTTGACTTAACTTGCTTAGCTTAACTTAACTAGTTAAACATTTGAGGTTTGCCATTTAATGTTCTACAGTTGAGGTTAGAATTATTAGCCCCCCTGTATACCTTTTTTTTTTTAACAAAAAAAGATTTTAATCAACACATTTCTAAACATGGTTTTAATAACTCATTTCTAATAACAGATTTCTTTTATCTTTGCCATGGTCACAGTAAATAATATTTGACTAGATGTTTTTTTAGACACTAATATTCAGCTTAAAGTGACGTTTAAAGGCTTAATTAGGTTAATTAGGCAAGTTAGAGAAATTAGGCAAGTCATTAAACAAGTGTTTTGTTCTGTAGACAATCAAAATAAATTGTATTTAATTTAAATAATTAAATTATTATCTTTTTAATTAAAACTGCTTTTATTCTAGCCGAAATAAAATAATTACGACTTTCTCCAGAAGAAAAAATATTATAGGAAATACTGTGAAAAATTCCTGAATATGTTAAACATCATTTGGGAAATATTTGAAAAAGAAATAAAAAATAATAAATCACAGGAGAGCAAATATTTTGGACGTTAACTGTACAACTTGGATGACCTGTACGTGAGTAGCTAAATTAACATTGTATCTTCCTTTTTTGGGGTGAACTTCCCCTTTAATCCAATACAACCTATTCAAATCCACACGAAAACAAAGATCCTGACCCATGTAGCATTTGGACACGACACAGATGCACAGCTGATTCAGACAAGCAGAGACTCTTACAATCAGAGGTGATTTCGTACGGTGAGTTGACTCTGGCGTCCCCGCAGGGTGAAGTGCTGATGTACATGTGGAAGAGGACGTTCTCTCTCAGTCTCAAGCACGAATCTTTGTGCCGTACGAAGATCGATTGTTCCCAGTCCTCTTTCCTTTTGCTTCAGAGTGATCGTAGACCCCAGGCGGAGCAGAGAGAGAAAGAACAGAGAAAGCAGACATGAGAAACAACCCCCGTCTGAAACACAGTCCTGGCTAATAATGGGCCGAAGACACAAAGGAGACAAATATTGGCCTTGCCGCGGCGAAGGCTAGTTCCGTCACTGTCACATTCCCGCTCGCTAGCTAGACGATCTCAAATCATTACTCTGTCAGAACAAGGCGAGTATAAATGGCCGAGCTGTAATTCTTTAACCCACATGATCTGTAGCTAGTCGGCTGTAGGGAGGACACGCCGGTTTACACTCATCATCATCATTAGCATTAGCGTCTCGCTGTGATATCTTACAAAAGACGTTTCAGAGCAGTGCATGAGGTGAACCTTACATATGCTAACATCAGCATCTCTAATTGGCACCTAAGGTGTGCTAATTATGCAAATGATCTGCAATGCCAAGTGGGCTCACATAAAAGAAAAATCCAAAAGGTCTAATCATTTATAGTAAATACTATAGTGTTTTAAACCATACTATATTCATTCATTTTCTTGTCGGCTTAGTCCCTTTATTAATCCGGGGTCGCCACAGCAGAATGAACCGCCAACTTATCCAGCAAGTTTTTACGCAGCGGATGCCCTTCCAGCTGCAACCCATCGCTGGGCAAAACCATACCAAACTATACTTAAGTGTATTTTAAATACTTGGTATCCACATAGTATTACTAGAGCTGCATGACAATAGGAAAATATGCAAGAAAAAATGCTAAAATATGCAAATAAAAATCTAATATGCCTAATAATTTATAATAAATACTATAGTGTTTTTGAACCATACTATAGTACAGTGTATCATAGATACTTAGTATTTAGGTAATATTTATAGAGCTGCCCAATATTAGGAAAATATGCTAAATAAATAAGCAAAAACATGTTAAAAATCATATATGCCTAATAATTAATAGTAAATACTACAGTGTTTTGAACCATACTATAGTAAAGGGTATTATAGCTACTGTATATAGTAATATTTACATGGTATTTATAGAGCTTCACCATACTGGGAAAATATGCAAAATTATACCAAAAAATATGTGAAACAAATCATATATGCCTAATAATTTATTGTAAATACTATAGTGTTTTTATGCCATACTATAGTACAGTTTATTATGGCCACTTAGTATTTAGATAGTATTTATTGAGCTGCACAATACTGGGAAAATATGCTAATTAAATATGCAAAAATAAATAAATAAATAAAAATTAAAAAAGGGGAAAAAATTTCCTATATATATTTTTTTTTATAAAAAATAATTTTTTATAAAAAAAATCCTATATGCCCAATAATTAGTAGTAAATACTATAGTGTTTTGAACCATACTACCATACATATAGTGTATTATTGCTACTATATATAGTAATATTTACATAGTATTTATAGAGCTGCACTATACTGGGAAAATATGCTAAATTCTGCCAAAAAACATGTTATAGTAAATACTATAGGATTGTCAGATGAGTTTCGGTTAGTTTTAGCACCGAACACATCTCTCAGTTAAATAACGTTCAGGAATAGGTGTTTAAAAAAACCTTAGCCATGTTGCCCTCAAATTAAACAGTTGTCATGGCAACTTGCTATTGTAAACAAAAAGCTTGAAATGCTTGCTCCGCCTCTGGGTTCTTCTGATTGGCCGATCACTTTTGAAATGACATTATTGAATGACGCTGTGAGTAAAAGTTGAGATTCATTGAATTAATATCTTTCATGTTTGTGTTTACTTTAAAATAACTATCGAAAATTAGTGTGTTCTGTGTGAATGACCTCTTACAGTCTTTCTGTTTTGTGAAGTTTCGATTATAATAAAATAAAGTTGTAATTGCACGATTTAATGCTGCATTGCTATAGATAAAGTTGTATTGCTATAAGTAGGCCCACACGGAATCTGCGCGCACAGAATTCCGCACATTTTCCGCAGATTTCTGCAGATTTTTAGCCCATTATTAATTCCTTTTATTTACTTGAGTAAATGTGTAAATCTGAATTTAT
The DNA here is from genome assembly GCF_052040795.2 of Danio rerio. Lineage (NCBI taxonomy): Eukaryota > Metazoa > Chordata > Actinopteri > Cypriniformes > Danionidae > Danio > Danio rerio. The sequence continues at coordinate 3,711,702 of NC_141044.1, forward strand.
TCTGTTTTTATTCGGTAAGTTATTATTATTATTATAATAAATATTATTATTATTATTATTATATAGGAAATAACCATCTGTACATGGAGACTCAGAGTTATAATTACCAGAAATAAAGGCGCAATTGATATAAGCTCTTTTTTTTTTCTTTAACAGGGATTTACTGTTTACACCACCAACTTTAATTATAAGCGCATCATTTTAAATGACGTATTTGCTAGTTTTCTCAAGAAAAACCTCAAAATATTCTCTCCTGCTCATCAGCATGTCATTGAGGTTATCGAGGGAACTCGACACAGACTGAACCTGAAAGAGCTTGATGCTAACAACACATATTCTCACATATCACACCTAACAAAGGACTTCAGGAATACTTTCAGAAGTGCTAATTTCAATTGTTGCTTCATAAAGAATCCGCATTATCATTTGAGTCTGCTGCGGTGTTGGAGGAATCATTGAGCGCCGGCGACAAAGACTCTAAATGTCTTCTCCGATGTAGCAGATTGTTGCATAGAAAGCCTCCTGTAATGTCATATTTGCATACTCGTCTTCCCCGAGTGCATTATCTGTAGCTAAATGGGCCCGTTTGCCTGGGTCTGGAGTCTAGTTTGGAAGATAAGTCATTATGTTGGGCAAATAAAATACCACAACGGCCATCAGCACCTTCCTCAATAGACAGATCTGGAGCAGCACGCTTTACCCCCTTAGCATCGCAGGTCATTTGTGTAATCAGCCCAACTTAGGTGCCAATTAGAGATGCTAATGTTTGCATATGTAATGTTCACCCCGTGCACTGCTCTCAAAAGTTTTTTGCGAGATGTTACAGTGAGGCGCTAATGCTAATGACATGTAAAATGGGACAGCTCTGCTTTTCTGCATGCTAACATGCTAACACAAACAAACTTAGCCTCACATGAACCTCATTTTATTTATAAAATTGACAATTCTGTCATCAGCTACTCGCGCTTGCTTCAAACCAGTGTCAGTTTTTTTTTTTTAAATTAAGATATATTGACTATTTGACATCTTACTATGTGTCTCTGTCTCTTACTCTGTGTGTGTGTGTGTGTGTGTGTGTGTGTGTGTGTGTGTGTGTGTTTGTGTTTATTTTACGTTAGATACAAGTGTGTCTTCAAAAGTTAGCTAAATCTGTCAAACCCTCACTTTGGGAGCATCACCGCAAGTTAAAAATGACTCATAAATAAACGAAGTGTTTCCTCTTTATTATTAATTCATGCAGTTGTCTTTTTAATAATTTTGAAGTTTCCTTTTGGAATTTGTCCCAGTCTCTACCAATTATCATTATTATTTTCCTAAAAAGAATAGGAAAGTCTGTTATAAATAAATGTGTTGTTAGCTATTTTAAAAGGCTGCTTATATTTTAGTATGTTAGCTGGTTTGTAACATGTTTTAACACATGAACCCTGTTTTGATTGAGGAGTAAGAGCGTTTTTTGTTGCTAGCTTGTTTAGCAGGTTAGCATGTATGTTAATATCACATTTTAGCACTATGCTTTAGCATGTTTCTATTATCTTTACATATTGGATTGGGATGTTTTGAAATGCGATGTTGTGCTAGCATAAACTGACATGTTTCTAACCAGTTTTAAAACACGTATAAAGGTTTCAACATGTGGCTAGCATGTTTCTTGCAATGCCTACTTTATTAGAATGAGGCAGCATGTTGTTAGCATGTTTAACATGTTACTAGCAAGTTTCTTGTATGCTTGAACATTTACATATGATGTTGCTACAAATGGCTAGCATGACTTAACAGGTTGGTTTGATTGTTCTGTCTCGTTTACATATTAGCAGGATGAAGTGACATGTTATTAGCATGTTTAAGCCAAATGTTAGCATAAATAGCATGTCTTAACACATGGTTATTCTGGAATATTTGACATGTTTCTAGGATGAAGTGGTGCTGTTAATATATTTACCCACTAGGCTAGCATACATCAGCATGTTTCTAAGATGTTTAGAATGTTTACTTGATTAGCACATGGTTTGGATAAAGAAAGATGATACTAGCATGTTTACAACATGTTTAGTACATTGTGAAGAAACATTAACAAGCTGCTTGTATGTTGTAACACTGTTAGCACAAAATGGCTTGCTAATAACATGTTTTAACTCTGCACATGCTGCTACTATGTTTTTAACCTTCGTTAGCTTCTTATAACAATGTGCTAACATAAATTAACATGTTGCTAGTATGTTTCTGGAATATTTGACATGCTGCTAGGATGAAGTGGTACGATGTTAATATGTTTAACCACTATGCTATGATGTTTAGAACTTTTCAACACAGGGCTAACTTGATTAGCACATGTTTTGCAATAATGATACTAGCATGTACAACATGTTTAGTACATTGTGAAGATAAATTAAGTATGTTGTAATAAAGTTAGCACAAAATAGCATGCTAATAACATGTTTTAACTCTGTACACATTGCTACTATGTATTTAACCTTTGCTAGCTTCATATAACATTGTGCTAATATGAATTAGCATGTTGCTTGTGTGTTTCTGTAATACTTGACATGTTACTAGGATGAAGTGGTATGTTTTTAATATGTTTTTTCACTAGGCTAGCATACATTAGCATGTTTCTAAATTGTTTAAAATATTTACTTGATTAGGACATGGTTTGCATTACTAAACATGATACTAGCATGTTTACAACATGTTTATTCCATTGTGAAGAGACATTAACATGCTGCTTGTAATCTGTAACACTGTTAGCACAAAATGGCATGCTAATAACAAGTTTTAACTCTGTACATGTTGCTAATATGTATTTAGTCTTTGCTTGCATCTTATAACATAGTGGTAACATGTTGCTAGTGTGTTTCTAGCAAGCTTGTAAGATATTTTAAAACTGTTACTATAGGACAGGGGTTACCAATCTCGTTCCTGGAGGTCCGGTGCCCTGAAGGGTTTAGCTCCAACTTGCCTCAACACACCTGCCTGGGTGTTTCAAGTATACCTAGTAAGACCTTGATTAGCTTAGTTCAGGTGTGTTTGATTAGCGTCGGAGCTAAAATCTGCAAGACACGGGACCTCCAGGAACAAGTTTGGCGATCCCTAATATAGGGTAACAATATAATTAGTATTTTTGTTAGCATTTATCTTATCCGATTTGACGTTAAATAAGTTGTTTTCAGTGTGTTTAACGCAAGGCTGGCATAAATAGACATCGGTGTTTCTGTGAAAGATGTGTTTTACCTGAGGTGTAGCTCTAGTTGTGAATAGAGGAAGCGCAGCAGTGCTCGTCTAGTGGTGATTTCTGCATGGCAATCATTGACCACCAGCCCCTGGTCACTGATGTACTCTCCATTAATGCATTTGGTACCGGAGGAGAGCGCCACCACTTGAGCATGTCTCAGATCCAGGCCTGATCAAAACACACAAACACAGGAAGTCAACACACAGCAACATAATAACACTGGAATTGAATTTAGTAGCATCACTTTAGTCGATCAGTCAGCATTTCTGAGTGGAGTTTGCATGTTCTCCCCGTGTTGGTGTGGGTTTCCTTTGGGTGCTCCGGTTTCCCCCAGTCCAAAGACATGTGCTAATAAATAAACTAAATTGGCCATCGTGTATAAGTGTGTGTGTGAATGTGAGTGTGTATGGGTGTTTCTCAGTGCTGGGTTGCGGCTGAAAGGGCATCCGCTGCATAAAACATAAGCTGGAATAGTTGGCGGGTCATTCCGCTGTGGCGACCCCTTATAAATCAGTCGAAGAAAAATGAATGTATGTTCATCTGAAAGCTCATATCCCTACATCTTAAATATTGTTTGCATTGTTGTGTGACACATAGGCAGGATTATTAAATGACCTAAGATCACCTGATAGTAGCATGTGGCCATTTTAAAATGAAGCAGCATACTGTACACATGTTTTATAAAGACGGCTACAACTATAAATTGTGCTGTGGTCCACAGTAAAAGCGCTTCTTGCTGATGTTCTCCACACAAGGATGAGTAACTGGTCATCAGTGCACAAAGCTTTTCTGTGACATTTTCATCAGCCACAGCAAGACCAAACCCACAAGCCCGGCACAAAGCGTCTCCAGCTGCCAGCATGCCCGTCCCACAGCTGCTGGGTCTCGATATGGACAGACAGGGTTTCTGCACCGAGAGCAGCTCAAGCGTGTGAGCCGATGTCTCAGCATGCTTAGCCATAAAGCTCTGGGTGCTGGAAAAGAATATATATCTCCCCATCGCTTCAAAAATTTAGTGTTCACCGCCTCGTGTAGACCTGCAGGCTAGAGGCAACATATGAGCTTTTATCAGTCGGGACCCAGACGGAATTGCACGGCGTGGCCCGGCCGCCACCAGCGCGGCTGCCTGGCAATAACAATAATAAAAACTAATATTGAGGTGGGGTTAAAGGCATAGCCTTTGAAATCCATTCTTCCACCTTTCACTGCCTGCTGAACCGAGAGGGAGCGAGCGTGTGTGTGTGTGTGTGAGAGAGAGAGAGTAACACACCATCAACTAAACGAATCACTGTACAGTTGTGTATTTAATATGTATCAATATTTATAATTTTATTATTATTAATATATTTATTAGTATTAAAATATATTTATTTCTTTCCCAGAGAGGGGTTGCTGCTGGAAGGGCATCTGCTGTGTAAAAACGTGCTGGATAAGTTGGCGGTTTATTTCGCTGTAGCGACCCCGGAATAATAAAGTCGAAAAGAAAATGAATGAATGAATATATTTATTTCATATTTTTTCTTTGCATTATCTTCTTACTAATCGTATTAGCCTTTTTTATTTGTGTACACAGTAAAAATGATTGACTTAAAAAAATGAGTAAACCCATTGCTTTATTTTTTTTAGTTAATGAGGTGAGAATTATTTGCTGTCCTGTTCAATTTTATTTATTTACTATTTTTTCCCCTATTTTCTGTTTAAAGTAAAGGTTTATGGGGGAAATCACACAGCTTCTGTCCTTTTTATGATAATGATTACCATTTTTGAGAATGATTGAAGTCAGAATTATTAGCCCCCTTGAATTATCAATTGCTTGTTTATTTTTTCCTCAATTTGTGTTTAACGGAGAGCATATTTTTTTCAACACATTTCTAATCAAAATAGTTTTAATAACTCATTTCTAATAACTGATTTATTTTATCTTTGCCATGATGACAGTAAATAATATTTGACTAGATATTTTTTAAGACACTTCTATACATCTTAAAGTGACATTTAAAAGCTTAACTGGGTTAATTAGGTTAACTAGGCAGGTTAGGGTAATTAGGCAAGTTATTGTATAACAATGGTTTGTTCTGTAGACTATTGAGAAAAAAAAAAGCTTAAGGGGGCTATTAATTTTGTCCCTAAAATGGTGTTTAAAAAATTAAAAACTGCTTTTATTCTAGCTGAAATAAAACAAATAAGACTTTCTCTAGAAGAAAAAATACTATCAGACACACTGTGAAAATTTCCTTGCTCTGTTAAAAATCATTTGAGATATTTATTAAAGAAAAAAAAATTCAAAGGGGGCTAATAATTCTGACTTCAACTGTATATATTCATTCATTCATTCATTCATTCATTTTCTGCCGATTTTCCGGGGCCGGGTCGCGGGGGCAGCAGTCTTAGGAGAGAACCCCCAGACGAGGGCGATTGAGAGCTTTGCCTTTTAGCTCAGCTCCTTCTTCCCAGGGCCATTTTATATCGAAGGTGAAGCCACACCATTTTGGTGTTTTGTAACACCTACTTTTTATGAGGTGGGTTATTAGCCAAATGCAATTGCACTGTGGTCAATTTAGCTTACCCAATTCACCTTTAGTGCATGTGTTTGGACTGTAAGGCCACCCTGACCACCTTGAGGAAACCAACGAGACCAAATGACCCAGCCAGGGCTTGAACCAGCGACCTTCTTCTATGGAGGCGGCAGCGCTACCCACTGTGCCACTGTGTCGAGATATATATACAGTTAAAGTCAGACTTAGTAGCCCTCCTTTGATTTTTCTTTTTTAAATATTTCCCAAATGATGTTTAACAGAGCAAGGAAATTTTCACAGTGTGTCTGATAATATTTTTTCTTCTGGAGAAAGTTTTATTTGTTTTATTTCAACTAGAATAAAAGCAGCTTTTAATTTTTTTTAAAAACAATTTTAAAGTCAAAGTTATTAACCCCTTTAAGCTATTTTTTTATTGTCTACAAAACAAACCATCATTAATGACTTGCTTAATTACCCTAACCTGCCTAGTTAACCTAATTAACCTAGTTAAGCCTTTGAATGTCACTTTAAGCTGTATAGAAGTGTCTTCAAAAATATGTAGTCAAATATTATTTATTGTCGTCATGACAAAGATAAAATAAATCAGTTATTAGAAATGAGTTATTAAAACAATTATGTTTAGAAATGTGTGTGTTTTAGCGTGCTCATCTGGATCTTCTCTTGGCTGTTCTTCACCCAGCGGGGGTCACTGAAGGCTACAGAGAGCTGCAGTCATGCTCACATCCAGGGTGTTTGCCTTTGTGCCCACCTCACTGGCACAATGTGCTTTCTCTGAGATGTTGATGATTATTGCTCTTCTAAAAGCCGCGTTGCCCACAGGCCGCACACCCCCACATACCGAGAGAAGAGCCTTTACAACAATTTCATGCCGCTTCAGAGAGAAATGACTACACGCTCGCGTCTCTGTCTCTCTGCCATCGCCAGATTGATCTAAACTATCATTAAATGGAACAGCATGGAGAGAGCGGGGCTGGTTGCGGCCTTTTAACTTGCCTTTTTTGTTTTTTGGGGAAGAAAGTGTTTTTGCTGTTGGCGATTGTTGAATAAAGATGCCTGAACACACAAACCGGGCATTGTGGGACCCTGCTGGGCTCCGGAGCAGTGCATGCTGGGATGGATGCAGGTTTGGCAGGTGGAAATTGGGTAGAACCGGCTGGCATTTGTCTTTAGAGGAAAGTTTGGGACATTCAAGCAGTCTTTGATTGATGGAAAAGTGGAGTTGGTATAGTAGTGTGCAAAAAGAAGGACATAACTCATTTTTTTGAGTTTGAGCTGTACTGTAAATAATATTTTTAATGAACAGTTTCCATATTAGGTGACATGTGTGATCCCATGACATTCTATAGGCAGGGTCCTGTACAGCAGTAAAAATTTGTTGATTGCAAACCGACCCACACTGATTTTAATGCTTATTAAATACAATGAATGGAGCAAAAAAAAAAAAAAAAAAAGTAAAGCATAAAGATTACAGGATACATAAATAAAAAAATAAATAAAATAAATAAAAAATAAATAAATAAAAACGTCACAGCTTATAGTGAATATTTGTGCACAAAAATAAAGTGTTATTAATAAATTAAATTTAATTAAAATAAAATAAATAAATAGATGACTAAATAAATAAATACAAAAGGTCACAGTTATAGTAAATATGTGTGCACAATAATAGTTATTAATAAAATAAATTCTATAAAATTAAAATAAATAAATTATAAAATAAAGTCCAAATAAATAAATAAAATAAAGAGACAAATAAGTGACTAAATAAATAAATGAACAAATAAATAAATAAAGGTCACAGCTAATAGTGAATATGTGTGCACAATAACTAAGTGTTATTTATGAAATAAATAAAATGATAAAATCTAAATAAATAAAAAATAGATAAATAGATGAGTAAATAAACAAACTAACAAAAATAAATACATAAAGGTTACAACTAATAGTGAATATGTGTGCACAATAATAAAGTGTTATTTATAAAATAACATTAAATTAAATTAAAATAAATTAAATTAAAAACCTAAATAAATAATTAAATAGATAAATAGATGGATATATAAATAAATAAAAAAGGGCCACATTTAATGGTAATAAAATAACATTATAATGAAATAAATTCAAAAATAAAACCTAAAAAATAGATAGATAGATAGATAGATAGATAGATAGATAGGTAGATTTTTTATTTTGATTATTATTAAATGTTTAATTTTACTTTTACTTAAATTTCAGAAATTATATTTTCTTTAACAAAGGAACTCGAAAATACTCTAATAAAAAACACTTTTTATGCAAATCAATAAAATTTGTCTCAGAGTCTGAGTGTTTTGCAGATGAACTCTTCTTATACAGCAAATATGCCATTTATATACTGTAACACATCAATTCATATGTAATTCATGTTATAAATTAATATAGAAATAACCTCAACAAACAGCCAACATAAAACTGAAAATTCCACAATACAAAATCAGCAAAAAGATACGTTAAAAATAACACAACAGATATGAATAGTCCTCAAAGAGAAGTGTAATGACATACAGTGCGGTCTTTTGTATGTGATCATAAGCGAGACACTATTAATCAGCAGTCGGGTCAGTCTAGTGCAGGTCTGTCAGGGGAAGCCCATATGCTGATATGAGCTTAATAAGCATCATTACCCCCACATTTCCTAAATGAGTTTTGTTTCGCAAAAACAAGGAAAGAATGCAGTTCATCAGCTCCTTTATGAGGCCATCAAATCATAAGGAAATCATTAGATGGGCTTTTATGCGTCTCTGCTTTGGGGAGGTCTAGGAAAGAGCCTACTGGATTGGCTGGAAAGGACACGGTGTCTTTTGTTGGGGGGAGGAAAAAAATGGGATTATTTCTGAAAATTGATGAATTTGCATTAAACACATTTTCGTCAGGGTGTAAAGCAAATGGCCGAGGTCGTCGTCTAACCAAGTCAATTTACATGCCATTAGGAATAAAGAGGCTCGCCGATTGATCCTTTACAAGTTGCTCTTGCATGCTAAAACGTTTGAATATTAAATGAGGTCAAAATGGAGCACACCATCAGCGTTTAACAATTTCTTTCCATGATCGTTCCCTCCGATTGAAAGTCTTTGTGTAAAGTCGGCTTGTTTGTTTTAAAATGATATCAAATATGCAGCAAATATTAAAAAGAGGACTTGTAATGCACGCTGAGAAATAAAGGTAAACCGTCTGGGGTGTTACATGTTGGTACCTTTACTGTGTACAGAACAAACCACTGTTATACAATGACTTGCCAAATGAACCTAACTTGCCTACTTACCCTAATTTGCCTATTTTCACGAATTAACCCAACCCAGAGTTATTCTGAATATCTACCACTATATACATTTCTGGAGAGCACCAAATACATCCCAGGAGCTACTTCTTTTTGCAGTTTTGTTTTGAATTTACTTGAGGCCGCTGTGTACGCTTAAAGATCTCAAGTTTCTCTCGTGAGTGCCGTTCATGCCTGCTGTTCTAACGTAAATCCACCAGAGGCCGCTGTCGACTGACTGACCAATCGACTGACTGACCAATCGACTGACCCATTCTCTTTTCCTAAGCCCAGCCAATAGTGTTTACAAAAGCACAGATAGACCAGAGCCCACCTACTTCCCTAAACCCAATCGACAGTGCTTTCAAAAGCACTCCAGAAAAAGAAAAGCCCCCAGATTTTTACCATGTTTTCACATTTTACCAGATTCTCACCCTGTTATTTACTTATTTATTGGCTTCTGTTTTTGTCTTAGCCACTTTCTGGAACCGTTCTTTGCTGGACCTGAAACTACTTATTTAAAACGAGCTGATACAACATAATTCTTGAGATTATTTTGGGGACAACTTAATTATGTTTAATCCAATTAATTTGTAAAAACAATGTACGTCAGAGGATTTAGGATGCAGCGCGGAGTTTACCGTGATGATGGGGTTCGACTGCAGCTAAAAACAAATCCAGAAACCAGGTAAAACAAAAACAAAAGCCAAAAAATAAGTAAATAACCGGGTGAGAATGTGGTAAAAACTGAAAATGTGGAGAAAATCTGGCTACTATGAGGGCTCTTTTTCTGGATTACTTTTTAAAACTGTCGGTTGGGTAAGGGAAGTGGGTGGGCAGGTCAATTGGTGCTTTTGAAAACACTATCGACTGGGTTCAGGGAAGGAGGAGAATGGGTCAGTCGATCGGTCAGTCAGTTAGTTGACAGCGCCCTCTGGTGGATTTACGAGAGAACAACAAGCGTGAATGGCACTTGCAGAAATTTGACATCTTAAAAAGCGTAAACAGCAGCCTCTGGTCAATTCGCGAAAACAAAAACTGCAAAAAACGTACCTCCTGGTACATATTTGACGCTCTTCAGAAATGTATATAGAGGTACATAATCAGAATCAGCCTGGGTTGCAATGTTGTCACAAAACTCAAATAACTTCAAATTCAGAAGTAAACTTTTCAGGATGACTTTCTTTCCCATCAAAGAAAAATCGGTCCGATTGCTGTAAACACAATCATCAGCTCTCCAAATGTGGAAACAAACACGTTTACCAGCCCTTCAAATGTTCAAACCCCAGTTTTTTTTCCAGCACCCTGGTTGAAATGCGATTATTCACGTCGTCTGATTCAAGCGGTGTCTGTTTCTTTAACGTTAGCCGATGAAATAATCCAATAAGAGTCCTGCGTAGAGCACTTTCGCTCAGGTTACGACTCCCTCTGCGAAAGTCCTGCCGTTCAAAGTCCGACCCGCATTAATATTCCAGCGGTGCCCGTGCCAGTCTAAAAGATTCAATAGGGGCTCAAAGAGCAGCGAACAGAACCCCCAGTGTTTCTGTCAAGTTCTGCGTGTCTGCTCGCCTGCCACAGATTCTTGGGCACCGATGTCTGGATCTTTGAAGATAACAGTCTTAATAAACATGCTCCGCAATTACTGTGAGGCAGACGGAGAGAAAGAGAGAGAGACGGAGCAGCGAGGACAGGGATTAGGTCAGATCTCACTGAAGTCTAAATTGATGAGCTGTGGTCTTCAAAAGAAAAACTTGATACTGATCCTGCAATGACTCCTGAAAGCCTGCAGCGGCGGCGGAGTTTATACACAAACACACTGAAGCGCCACATCGGCCTGTCTCGGCTCCACTACTGCACAATTTGACAGTTAAATACTGTATATTTTAGCAACAATGAACCGTTAAATAGCTATATGGGATACGGAGAGCGTGCTTGTGTTTGGGGTTAGTGATATTAGGGAAACCCCCTATACATTTAGATTAAATTAACAAACGTTTTGTTTTTTTTATATACAGGGTAAATTGTTGTTATTATACACACACACACATATTTATAAACACACATTTTTATTTTGTATGTTTGCGCAAGTGTTATTTGAGCATTTATACTAGCCTGATGTCTTGAGGAAACGTAACTGTACATAATTTTACGTTGTGTCAGTTTAGTGGCTAATTCATATGAGTTCAGTTGTACGAAAATGTACAGTTTCAATATGAAGGCGTGGCACCAAACCCCGCCCCTAAACCCAACCATCAATGGGGGATATGCAAATTGTACTAAATGGTATGAATAAGATTGTACAAACTAATACAAATTAGCAACTAAATCAAAAAGTTACGAATCGTACGAGATGTGTTTATATTGATGTGCAAGTTTATATTGATACACGTGAGTTTATAGATGCATATAAGTTTATAGGTATATGCAAGCATATATGTTTTTATATGCAATGAGTTTATATGTATGTGCGTGTGTTAATGTGTGTGTTTATGCAAGGATCGAGTTTACGTCTATATAAACAAGTTTCATGTATGGGTGGCTTTCACATCTGTAGTTCACTACATCTGGTTCGGACTAAGGGCAATGACACATTGTAGCATTTTTTTTCACACCACACTGATTGCTTAGGTCATCTGACAAAATCCACATCACTTATTGGCCAGATGTTATTGAACGTATTTCCTAAACTGCTTTTTGATTGGTCAGAAATTATGTGCGCAAAAATGGCAATGAAACTCTCGCAATTAAACAAACCGGCAGATACAAAATGACGCTTTTACTAAGGAGGGACGACTGCGCTGACGGATTGTATCACTGCTTATAGTAAACTATATAAAAGCCAGGAGCTCTGCTTCACAGTGGTGTAGTTGCAAGCGTGAAAGTTTGAAATGCAGTTTGCGAATGTTCATTGGAATGGTGGATTTGGGAAACACCAAATCAACGAACTATGTTTTGTAACAATGGAACTTGTCACCTTAGTTAGCAAACGATGGTTTGTGATAACGCCTCCCAGATTTGTTACCTTATTTCTTTCCCCACCTGTGGAAAGAACTTTTCTTAAATAAGAAAAAACTACTCCCTTGCCAGTAAATCATTTTAGTCCATCTTTTGACTGCTCATTGAATCCATTCTAATATATATGTGCATCTTTGTCCCTTTCTTTTTCACAGGTGATAAAACACTAAATATTTCATCCAAAGCTCTACACTCAGAGGACACACACAGACTTTCAGAAGCTTATTGAACTTCTTCAATAATTCAGCGGCCGGTGGAGATGTGTTTTTTTTTCCGTACCTCTGGTCATGACGATGCCCGCCAGGCCTTTGTGTCGCGCGTGCAGCAGTGAAGAGCAGCCCGCCAGCTCGCTGTACTTCTCTCGCACCAGCTGGAAGATCCCGTCCGCAAACTCCTGCAACACACAACAGGCTCCAGGTCAGTCTGATGCCTTATTAAAACTAAAAGTTCACATGGAATATTGAGGTTCACGTGCTAAACGGTTGTGTCATATCTTCCATTTACATCTTTCAAAATGTCTGCCTCAGTGTTTAACAGAGGAAAGGAACACATTTTTATTAAACAAGCAAATAGTAAGAAACTTATAAAAAAATTCAGATATAAACAAAATATTAAAGGGCATCTTTTTTACCCCTTTTACAAGATGTAAGATAAGCCTTTGGTGTCTCTAGATTGTGTCTTCTAAGTTTCAGCTCGAAATACCCATCAGGTTATTTATCATAGCCTCCAGAATCTGCCCATTTTGCTGTCTTGAGTACAGTGTAGCTGTTTTTGTAGCCTGTGGCTTTAAATCTAAATGAGCTGCTTCTCCCCACCCACCATACCAGCGTGCGTGTCTGCTTATCAAGTGTTACGTCAGATAAACAGCAGTCAGTGATAGAGAGACATGGATGAAGCCGAAATTCAGCTCATAGTCAAAAATACCAAGTAAGTTTATTTGATGTATTTGTGGTGGAGTTTATTCAAGCCTTTCTGAAATGATGAGTCTCACACACACATTAGAGTTTACTATCACCATGCAGCCGTGGTGATTATAGCGGTTAAGAATTATATGGCAATTTTACTTTACTTTATTACAAACATGCTCTGTTTTAAAAATGTTTAAACTTATAAAAATGATCAAAAAAACACTAAGAGTTGGAACAGATATTTTAATCCCAGTTCATTTGCAAAACAAATGTTCTGTGGACATGTGATGTATTATGGAGACATGGCACCTGTCTATCAATTTTAAGGGCGGGGAAAACTGCATTCCTACGTCATGTTGTGGTGGGTCATAAAATCACTGGGATTTGGATTCGATTTTAATCTCAGGAAAGGTATAAAAAAAGAGACTTGTTGGGTTTAAATCACCCCAATATAACTGTGGACCAGTGGTGTAAAGTAACAAATTACAAACACTCAAATTACTGTAATTGAGTAGTTTTTCTTAGAAATAGTAATTTACTGAGTAGTTTTATAAATTTTTACTTTCTTGTGAGTACATTTTACTGCAGTATCAGTACTTTTACTCCACTACTTTCCTTCAACCTGCAGTCACTACTTTATTTATTTCTTGTCTATGTGAATTAGAAAAGTCTATTCTGTGATGCTGCCCAATCAAATCGCACAGAGAAGGTAAATCACATCATAATGAACTACCTAAAGCCATGGCGGACATGGCAGACCCAGAGACTGTTTAGATGCAGGTCACTGATGAGAAGATGACGGATGTTTACTGTATGGTGACCGAAATGGCCTTAAACACCCAGCAGACACAAGACGTCAACATGATGTCAGATTGACGTTGTACCACAACGTTGTGGGGACGTTGTGTTTTGTTTGGAAATAAAAATCGCTTTGAAGTCAAAACTGTACATCAGGCCGACGTCAATGTACAACATCCAACCTACAATCAACCAAATATCAACGTCTAATGATGTTACAGCTTGATGTTGTGTGGACATTATCACTATGACGTCTATAAGATGTTGGATTTTGGTTGCCATACCTGACGAATAAATGTCAGTATTTAACATCAATATGATGTTGGTTTCAGATGTTGGATCAATGTTAGATTTTGGTCACTTTCCCACACAATCTAAAATCAACCAAATATTAACATCTTTTAATGTTGTTATTGGTGATCAAAATAACTTTGTCCTTAGACATTGGCTAAACAGAAGTTTTTTTCAGTGCATCTTAAACAAAAAAATTTTGCTTACAATCTTATTTTATTCCATTCAATACAAGTCCTTGCGAAATAATCTCTTGTCGGCATCTAATCGTATAACAATTAAACCTATATTAAGCCAACAATCATTATTAAAGGGGGTCTATTGTGTTGCAACAACCACAGACAGCCCTAAGTGACAAGCAGCCGTCCGCTATTAGAGTTTCTGTACCATACCGCTAAAGATAATGTCAGCGACGAAGAGGTATTATAAATGTGGTTTTATGATGCACTTTTGAGACACTTCTTTTGACGTATTCAGTTTATCACAGAGATAAATCTACCTCTATGTGAACACATTTGTAGCTAAAAAAAAAAACACAAAAAAACTGTGGTCTACTCTGAGCTGAAATTTCACATACACACTCTAAGGAAACTTATTTTACATATTATACAAAGAGGCATAATAGGTCATCTTTAACACGGTTGGACTATCTAATCAATTCCATGCGCATTAAAAAAAAAAGAAGTTCACAAAAGGTTTTTCTTTAAAAATATTAATCATTTAATGGATTGACGTTGGTAAGATGTTGGATCAACGTTGGATTTCGGTTGCTTTCCAACACAACCTAAAATCAACCAAATATCAACGTCATTTGATTTGTTTTTGGTGATTAGATTTTCAAAGCGTAATACCAGCCTGATCTCACGAGGAAACCCAAGTATTTTACATTTTGTCAGTTTAGTGACTAATTCATACGAGTTCAGTCATGAGTTCAGTACGATTTTAAAAAGGAGGCGTGGCACCCAACCCCACCCCTAACCCCAACCGTCATTGGGTGATGAGCAAATCGTAGAAAATTGTACGAATTAGGATAATACGAATTCATACGAATAAGCCACTAAATCAAAAAGTTACGAACTGCAGTGAGATTGCGTTGATAATGCTCACTATTCATGAGTACTTTTAAAAGGGCTACTTTTTACTCATACTTTGAGTAATATTTGCAACAGTTACCTTTTCTTTACTTGTTCTACATTTCTACAAGTTATGGTACTTTTAATTAAGTATGATTTTTCAGTACTCTTTCCATCACTGTTGTGGACATACTAAACCTACATACAGTTCTGTCCAAACAGCTTACAAAAGATGATTTTCATCATAGGTGCTCTTTAAATCCAAAGCTGAATGTGTAACTCTACAATGTAAAAGCATCTGTTTCTAAATGAAAACACTTTCTAGTGTTTTTTCCCCCCACTGTATTGCATAATAGAGATTTTTAACAGGCCATAAATCATATACATCACGCATACATAATTCAAAATCAATTAAATCCAGAGCATAGCTTTGCTACTCCAATCACACATTGACTTTGCCCGTGGCACTTTTTTTCCCTCTCTCTCCTCACACCAACATGGTGACCCAATTAATTTGTGTCAAAACATGGGCCATCAATAGAGTAATTGGAAAGAGAAGAGACCACGGGGCGAGCTCATGGTCAGCCGATTATCTGAGACACTTTTGCTAATGGAACAGCATGATTAGTTTGGTGGCGTCTCAAATGGACCATCTGTCCATCGCTCTGAGCTCAGGGTTGAGGCCGCCAGCCTGAAAAATAACCTGGACGCTACGTTCGCATTCGCCAGACGGGCCGTCCTGCCTTGTACAGCTGTTCCTGGACCTGCGCAAGAGGATTTATTTAAAACTACAGCCACAACTGATGCTGTTTGTGGCAATTATGGAGGCAAACACATATTCTACAGTACACACACACACACGCAGACAGTGCCAGATGATAATTATGACTTCTAAGCGGTCGATTGGTGAAATACAAGAGTTTTGAGGGCAAAAACAGATGAATCTCTTCATTGAGGATGTTCAGTGTGTAGAGCTGATTTGAGGACAGTCATAACACAATGTGCATTTGCCTGAATGGCATTTAGCATAGAAACACTGATGCTATTTGTTCCTACATTGCACACAGTTACTATATTTGTATCGGAACAGAAACTAAATCTAATGAATGCAGGGCAAAGTGTGCTTCAATGCAAAAACCCATTTACACTGTAAAAAAATAAAGGGTTCCACACAATCCACTTGATGACATGAAAGAGTTGTTAACTTTTTACAAATTTGAGTGGATTGAACATCAAACAATTAAGTTGAGAACTTGTTATAACTTCTGCTGAAAGTCAAGTTTATATACAATAAGATTATTCTGCCACTGAAAAAGCTCAGATGATGCTGTCAAGGTTTTGGAAGTTTCTGATTGGCTAATTCACAACATTTGAGTTAATTGGAGGCACAACTGTAGAATAGTATTGAAGGAAAGTCTCAAACACACTGCTTCCTTGTGTGACAACATGGGAAAATCAACAAGCCAGAATCATCAAAAAAAAACAAAAAAAAAGATTGAACTGTTTGGCCATAAATTACATTTGGAAGACAAAGGGGAACGCTTACAAGCCTAGAAATACCTTCCCGACTGTGAAGTATGGGGGTGGCAGCATCATGTTGTGGGGCTGTTTTGCTGCAGGAGGGACTGGTCCACTTCATAATTATGTAAAAATACTGAAGCAACATCTCAAGACATCAGCCAGGAAATTAAAACTTGGCCACAAATGGTTCTTCTAAACAGACCATGACCTTAAGCATACTGCCAAATTAGTTAAGATGTGCTTTAAGGACAACAGAGTGAATGTTTTGGAGTGGCCACCACAAAGCCCTGACCTCAATCCTATAGAAAAAATTGTGGGCAGAGTTGAAAAAGCTTGTGCAAGCAAGGCAGCCTACAAATCTGACTCAGTTACACCAATTCTGGCAGGAGAAATAAGCCAAAATTCCTGCAAACTATTGTGAGAAGCTTGTAAAAGGAGACCCAAAACATTTGACCAAAGTTATACAGTTTGAAAGCAAACTCACTGACACACAGCAGAAGCTCCTATTTCTCTGCGATTGAGTGAATGAAAGCAAACTTTATTTCTCTCTCTCTCTCTCTCTCTCTCTCTCTCTCTGTCTCTGTCTCTCTCACTCACTCTGGCCCATTTGACCTGCTGGTGTGACTTTTCTTCTCCTCTCAGCTGTCACAGCGATACTTCTGGATAGAGGAGTCGCGGGACCCGACCAGATTTCTTGTGGCGCGGGAATACATTTCTGAATTAAGCACTGGAGCGATCGGTAACTCGCTCGAGAGCGTAATGCTGTGTGTCACTGTCGCTTGCTTAGTGCTTTGTGTCTATGTGTGTGTGCTTATACAGACAGCCCCCTCTCCACCTTCCCCCTACCCCCCAAATATAAAACTGTGTATGGAAATCATCACGTCAATAACCGTGATGCACCAAGATATCGAATTGAACCAAATCGATGGCATGATAATAGTAACCGAACCGTGAAACCAGTGTAGGTTAACACCTCTAATGTGATGAGAAACAGTAGTGGAAGTAGATGTGAATAAAACTGTTGATCCATTTGGGTGGAAACAACAAGCTTTACATGTTTCTATCAGTTTTATATCTTTTAAATGGGAATTTGGTCACTGTTTTGGGGCACAATAGCTAGCAGATACCCCCAAAAATGAATAGTACTGATACTAACATCTAAAAAACTTACATTTAATTTCATGGGACCCTTAATCGGTTTGTGCTGGGACAACATGAAGGAACTGTGTGGAACCCAGAAATTTTACAGAGTGAAAAATGAGTGAAAAAACATGTGTGAACTACCCCTTTAACCATATACCTCAGCAAAGCTCTCTGTAAGTGTTATACTGTATAACCAAAATAAACTGTGACTTCATTAATCCACAATTTGATGGCTTAAACTAGCAGTAACTCACTGTAAAGCGCTCTTTAGCCTGTGCTTGCCAAGCCGGCAGACATGTTTAAACGCCTCTCGGTGGTAATTAAACACTAATCCCAATGTCACCTTAATAAAACATCTTTTATTGGTGACATTAAAAGGATTAAGAGGGATGCCAAACATTCCCACACTTCAAAGACAGAGGCGTGAGCTGTCACTGGACTGATGCCCGAGATCAGGGACGGCGCTCAAAACTCACTGTGCTGGAGATGATCACACATTTACCTCTGCTGAGAGCGAATTAGGGACAACTGGAAACACAGCTGCGTTTTTTTGCAAACCGTGCTGCTACGGTGCATTAAACAGTTGCCAGGGTTTACAGAAAGTTACTGATCATTTGCAAGGGTGTATTCTTTTTACTAGAAGTTAGATGGCTACTAGAAAAGAGGTTTTCAATCTTGTTCCTTTAGGTATGATGTACTGCAGATTTTAGCTTCAACCTCAATCAGACACACCTGGGCTAGCTAATCAAGCTCTTACTAGGCTTTCTAGAAACATCAGTGCAGGTGCGTTGAGGCAAATAGGAGCTAAAATCTGCCGGACATCGGACCTCCAGGACAGAGTTTGAGAACTCCTGTACTAGAAAGTAACTACAGTGTTCTATATGACGTCGGTGTGCACTTGATAGGGTGTTCTGAGTGTTGCTATGTAGTTTTCAGCATCTTGCTATTCATTTGCAAGGATGTTTTGTTACTCTAATGTACCATAGTTATATTGTTCAAAATAGTGTGCACTTGATAGGCTGTTCTAAATGTTGGTATGCAGTTTTCTGCATCTTAGTATTCATTTGCAAGGGCGAAAACTAAACTTTGCTGTACACTTGGCAGTTTACTTCGGTTATTTGGTACGATTTTATTCATATCAGAAGTGAACTGAACCAGAGTTCGCATGAACCACATCCCAGACCAGTGGTCCCCAACCTTTTTATCACCGGTCAACTCTCAACAATTTTACCTTTTTCTCAGAGGATGACACGCTGACAAAACAGCTACAGGAGTGTGTATATTCCATGCAAAGTATAAAACTGCATTAGCGGCATTCATTCAACTGTGTGTGTCTGGAAGGCGTGAGCGTGCCACGCTATTAGAAATAATAAACTTGCGCAAACTCTAAAAAAGACGTGGTGTGTGAACGGCTCCTAAAAGGTCATTTGCGATCTCCAGCAGTTGATCTTCTTGCTCAGACATGCTGGATTATTCTGATTTGTTGACAAATGGGTTGCGGATCTATTCCTTGGCAGTTTGTTGGTCCTTCACTGGGCCTTTTCCCTATAGCAAAGAAACTTTCCAAAGATGCCTTTTTCTTACTCATTTTGCTGCTTGTGGGTTTAATTTGGGCGCTCAAGTGACCGAGATGTAACTGAGAGAATACGGTCATTTTTCAAAATAAAATATTTTCAAAAATAAAAGGTTCAGACTCAGATAATTAATAAAATGGAATAAATTAATGATTTGTTGTGCGGCTTAGTGGTTGAGGACCACTGCCCCAGACCACCTCTTTCATGTGGACTCAGATACAGTTCGTAGGTGCGCACCCGAGTTCAGAATACACTAGCTAAACATACCATACTTGGATGTCTAACGAACACTGGTGTGGACCAAAAATATTCGTTTGCAAGGGTGTTTTGTTGTTCTATAATTGTTACAGTATTTAGTTTAAAATACAGCTGAAGTCAGAATTATTGGCCCCCCCTAAAGTATTAGCCCTCCTGTTTATTTTTTTCCTTAATTTCTGTTTAACGGAGAGCAGATTTTTTCAACACATTTCTAAACATAATAGATTGAATAGCTTATTTCTAATAATTGATTTAATTTATCTTTGCCATGATGACAGCAAACAATATTTGACTAGATATTTCTAAACAGCTTAAAGTGATATTTGAAGGCTTAACTAGGTTAATTAGGTTAACTAGGCAGGTTAGGGTAATTAAGCAAGTGATTGTATAATGATGGATTGTTCTGTAAGCTATTGAAAAATATATAGCTTAAAGGGGCTAATAATATTGACCTAAAAATGGTGTTTAAAAAATTAAAAACTGCTTTTATTCTAGCTGAAATAAAACAAATAAGACTTTCTCTAGAAAAAAAAAAATATTATCAGACATACTGTAAAATTTTGCTTGCCCTGTTAAACATCATTTGGAAAATATATAAAAAAAAATAAAAAATAAAAAAAATTCAAAGGGGGGCTAATAATTCTGACTTCAACTGTGTATATATATATATATATATATATATATATATATATATATATATATATATATATGTATATATATATATATATATATATATATATATATATATATATATATATATATATATATATAAACTATAAATATATAGTTTCAAGTGTGTTACCTTGTGTTTGAGCAGGTGTTATGAGTGCTTACTAGGGTGTTGCCAGTGAAAAAAAAGTAAACTTTTGAGCACAAAATGTGCGCTATATCAGTCACGTCTTTTACATTCTCCAATCAATTGAAAGTAGAGGCGGGGTTTCCGTTCAGGTGACAGTGGTGTTTGTGTTGTCAGGACAACAGAGACTTTTAAAGATGGAAGAGAAACTAGTGGCCGCTGTTTTGAGTTATACGGAGCTGTATGACTTCACAAATCGTGAATATCACAATATTGTTCTGTGCTGTTGCTATGATGCTCCGGGTAGTCACTTTTGTTGCTAGCATTTAATTAAGTGCATTACTACTGGTTAAGATTTGATTAAATTATTGATTGATGGTTGCTAGTGTGTTGTTGATAGTTGCAAGGTATTTCCTTCATTCATGCCTCTATGGCTGCGATAATTTGTACAATACATGTCTATGGCATTTTTAAATAGCTCTTTATTCATTCATTTCCACTTCATCCCTTTACTAATCGGCGGTCATCAAAGCGGATCAACCTGCCAACTTATCCAGCATATGTTTTACACAGCGGATGCCCTTCCAGCTGCAACCCATCACTGGGATACACCCACACGCTCTCATTCACACTCATACACTGCGGCCAATTTAGTTTATTCAATTCACCCATAGCGCATGTGTTTGGACTGTGGGGGAAACCAGAGCACCTGGAGGAAACCCACCAGGAGAACATGCAAACTCCACAAAGAAATGCCAAGTGACCCAGCTGGGACTCGAACCAGCAAACTTCATGCTTTGAGGTGACAGTGCTAACCACTGAGCCACCGTGTCACCCATAGCTCTTTATAGTACATGAAAATCATACTTCTAATATCCCTCATGTGCAAAATAGTACAAAATGTAACACCAGGGGTTACTTGAGCAAAAGTAATTGTGAAGCAACACTAATAAACACACACTCAAACACAAAAACGGCATGTGGATTATATATCAAACGGAAAGAAGGAAACAGGGAGAACAAGATAAACTGAGGGAAAACAACCCTCAGTTTGGCCATTTCAGGATAATTAAGTGGCTTCTGTCTCTTGTTTGCTACATGCCAACAGCACATTATGAGCTTTTAAAATTTCAAAGACTTGTCTCAACACGAACCATTAATGGCAATCAAATCATTTGATTCCTTTTGAAGATATGCCACAATAATGAAGTCTTTTGCATAAATCTGTATTCGCAAACCTGAATGCGGAATAATGTCACACTGATTCGCAAAAAGGGGAAAACTCTTGCAGGTAATGGACTGAAATTAGTTATCAAAGGCAAGAATGAAATATTTAGAGCACTCAAAAGGGACTCTAATACCTTGAAAGAGGCCATGAAAAGAGAGGACGAAATCAAAAGCAGAAAATTTGTGATTTAGTCTCGGGCGCACTGAATTTGTGTTGAATGTTAATGAGGAAGAAAGACGGCTCTGTCAAATCAGAGAAAAAAAAAACTGCAATCCATCTCCTATCAGACTGAAAGGTGTTGATCATGTGACAAGACAGAAAGAACATCTTGTGATGTGCAGCGGTCCTTTTCGCCGACAAAAAAGCACATGTAACAACATGACACACTACACTAAAACCTGCTATTGCTATATTCAGCTTCAACCACTGTGTTCTCCCTCTTGTAAATGCAGTAATAATTCAATTTTCGCTCAGTCTGAAATTGCTCCCTTATACCCTTAAAGAAATAGCTCACCCAAAAATTGCAATTTACTTACCCAAAAAGCGGTGGAAATGAGTTTCTTTCTTTTGTTGAACACTTAAGATATTTTGAAAAAAGCTGAAAACCGGTAACCATTGACTTCCAGTAGGAAAAACAAACACTATGGAAGTCAATGGTTACAGGTTTTCAGCTTTCATTAAAATGTCTTCTTTTGTGTTCAATAGAGAAAGTCAAACAGGTTTTAAACAAATAAAATGTGAATAAATGATGGCAGAATTTTATGTTTTGAGTGAACTATCCCTTTAAACAGGGCAGTGTTTTGGCACCATAGTTAACCTTATTAAATAAACTCACTTAGTCCCACAATGCACAGAAATAATGAGTAAATACAACTGTTTTGATTGTGATGAATTCCTGCATCTCTCAAAAACGGTGTGTGTGTGTGGTTAAATCTATCAATCCAGAGATCTCGCAGGCAGCTTGTCCATAAAATCAATTATTAAATTGTTTAAGATTTATACATGCTGGTTCAATCCATGTCTATAAACCTTAACGGCCAATAACAAGTTACATGATTAAACTCACTGATTCAACTGATCCATTTAAAGTGAGTCTCTTGTAAACGATTTACTGATTCAAATGATCTGTACAGAGTGAGTTTCCAATAACTGATTCATTGATTCAAATGATTCGCTCACAGTGAGTCTCCAGTAAATGATTGACTGATCTAAATGATCTGTTCAGAGTGAGTCTCCAGTAAATAATTAATTGATTCAAATGATCTGTTCAGATTGAGTTTTTAGTAAACGATTCACTAATATAAATGATCTGTTCAATGAGCCTCCAGTAAAGTCTCAAGTAAATGAGTCACAAATTCAAATGACCTTTACAGAGTGAGTCTCTAGTAAACGATTTACTGATCTAAATGATCTGTTCAGAGTGAGTCTCTAGTAAACGATTCACTGATCTAAATGATCTGTTCAGAGTGAGCCTTCAGTAAATGCTTCACTAATTCAAATGATCTGTTCAGAGTGAGTCTCTAGTAAACGATTAACTGATCTAAATGATCTGTTCAGAGTGAGCCTCCAGTAAATGCTTAACTAATTCAAATGATCTGTTTAATGAGCCTCCAGTACATGACTAACTGACCCAAATGATCTGTTCAGAGTGAGTCACTAGTAAAAGATTCACTAATATAAATGATCTGTTTAATGAGCCTCCAGTACATGACTCACTGACCCAAATGATCTGTTCAGAGTGAGTCTCTAGTGAGTCTCAATTGATTCAAATGATCCGTTTACAGTAAGTCTCAAGTAAATGATTCTCTGACCCAAATGATATGTTCAGATTGAGTCTCCAGTAAATTATTCACTAACTCAAAATATCTGTTTAGAGTCTCTAGTAAACGATTCACTGATTCAAATGATCTGTCTACACTAGAGTAAGTATTTAGAAAACGATTCACTAATTAAAATGATCTGTTCAGGGTAAGTTGCTAGTAAACGATTCACAAACTCAAAAGATCTGTTCAGAGTGAGTCTCCAGTAAATGGTTTTTGCCATCTTCAGAATCTTGATGATGATTTTGTTCTGTCTTGAGAACTGATGATGCAAAAACAACCCAAGTGCAAGTTTGAGCTACTCATACACTGCACATACTGTTCTGATGATAAAATCTGCATCCCATGCACAGAACGTATAAAAGGTGAAGCCTTTTGTCGATGTTTACATGCACAGACACAGATATTCTACCAATAGCATAACATTTTAGCAGGTTTCACTCTAACTCTCTGTACAGAACTTGTATTTCCAATGTAGAATGTCAGTAGCATTGTTGCCATCATCTCCCCTCAGAAGTCAATACTGTGCCAGAATATAAATGTCAACAGGGAAATTTTCTCGAATGATCCCTGACCCAGAAGGCTGTCCCTTGGGGGGTTTCCTGCTGACAAAAATGTCCTGGCAATGCATGATTTCCTCTACAGGGAAAAGTGAATGGACTATGCAGAAAATTCAGCTGCTTGCTTTCAGACTCAGGTGAACAGACAGGAATTTTGCTCTGCGACATGACAACTTGCCAAGCATGTGCACCCTGCTTAAAGAAACACTTGAAAATAGGGATGTTTTACAAATCCCCTACAGTTAAAGGGACAGTTCACCCAACAATGATAATTATGTCATCAATTACTCAACACTGACTTCCATAATTGATTTTCCTACCATGGAGGTTTCCAGCTTTCTCCAAAGTATCTTCTTTTGTGTTCAACAGAAAAAAAAAAGAAATAAAAGTTTGAAACAAGTCAAGGGGAGAAAAAAATGACAGAACTGTGATTTTTTTGGTGAACTATACCTTTTTACTAGCATTTTTATCTCAAGGTCTAGTAGGGGCACTTTTAGCTTAGCTTAGCATAGATCATTGAATCGGGTTAGACCATTAGCATCTCAAAAATGACCAAAGAGTTAAACAAAAGTAAAATAATCCATTGATTTTTCTTCAGCTTAGTCTCTATTTCGGAGGTTGCCACACCGGAATGAACCGCCAACTACACACACACACACACACACACACACACACACACACACACACACACACACACACACACACACACACACACACACACACACACACACACACACACTATGACCCAATTAGTTTAATCAATTGACCTATAGAGCATGTGTTTGGACTAAGTGGGAAGGAAACCCACGCCAACATAGGTAGAACATGCAAACTCCACACAGAAATGGGCCCATCTTGGACTTGAAGAAGCGACTTTTTTGCTGTGAGGTGGTAGTGGTAACCACAGAGCCGTGTTACATTGTGTACTAAGGTCAACCAAAAATGTAGTCGCTATTTTTTCGACTGATGTGCTCATGAACTATACTCTCATTCTGGCGTAATTATCAAGGAACGTATCTGTCGTACCATGGCTGCAGCAACTTCCGTGTATTCTGGTTCAAGGAAATGTGGTTCAGGATCTGCACCAGGATAAATATGTTCCGTATCCTCTCTCACAAATGTCTCCATAGTTGTGTGCAAGCAGTTGGTCACATTAGTTCTATAGATGGTAGTTAGCCGATTTTTAGGCACTAAACAATATCATTGCGGCTGCTGCAGCCATGGTACGGCAGCAAAGTTTCTTGATTAGTACGCTGGAATGAGAATATAGTTTCTAACCATATCGGTGTAGAAAATAGCAACTTTTCATTTTTGATCAATCACACCGTGTACATAGAAAAGAGTCAAGCTTTAAATAGGAAAACTCTTGTTTAAAGGTCCAGTGAAATTAAAATGAAGTTTTTTAGATGTTAGTTTTTAAGATATCTATAAGCTAGTGTGACAAAATTCCCATTTAGAAGATATAAAACTGATATGAACATGTAAAGTTTGTAGTTGTCACCTAAATGGATCAACTTTTTTTGTCACGTCAATCAAATGCTCTCAGTATCTGACGTGCCCCGCCCCCTTTCACATTTGCATTCAATTAGATGTTCTTCAGCTCAACCACTCTCACTGGCAAAGCTGTGATAATACAAAACATTATAAGCTGTTTTATAAAAGGGGGAGGAGCTACTGTATATCCCGCCCTCTTTTCATTTTTTAGTTGAGAATACGTCAAACATCAAATTTAAAAAATGCACATTTCAAAGCACATCACAGGACCTCTAAATCTTTGGTCAGTTTTGAGATGCTAATGGTCTAATCAAGTTCAATGATCTATGCCAAGCTAAGCTAAAAGTGCTGAATGGATTAAAAATGGTAACTGTTAAACTCAACTCAAGGGAAATTGTAAAATGAGCCTATTTAAAAAAATAGTTGAGTGCTCCTTTAATGACTGACTCTACTTGCTATTATAAATGTGGGAATTTACCACATTTCTATGCAAAAAAGAGCAAAGATTCATTATATATAACTACATTAAAATACATAAGTGTCCTAATGATGAAAGAAACCAAACTGCTAACGCTAATAAATCTCAACATCATTCAAACGTTGGGTGGTTTCCGTCGTATGACACAAAAGTTGTATACTTCCTAGCCATGACGACTCTGTGTGTTTTACAATCTCCGGCTTGAGAGAATCCAATCATACCATGATTTGCGGGCGTGAGGGCCATCTCTCCAGAAACATCCCCCCATGGCTTATCAGGGCCCAACAGAGCAGCCGTGCCGGCGAAGAAATGGGGCCATGTCTTCTATTTCTTTATAGAGGTATTTAACAATTCATTCACCAAGTTTTAATAGTGTCTTTCCACGGCTATATCATCCTCCGCCCCGCTGCCCAGGGTGGGTTCTTTGAAAATCAATATCCCTCAGAAGCCTGCCTCGGGAGCTTTGGAGAAATCTCAAAGTGGCAGGTACCCACTGTGCCACACATTACACTCCTGTTTGTTCTCTGTTACCCATGCCATTAAACTGTTTTTACTCTCACCTTGGCTTTACAAGGATGCCATGCTTTCATTTCTGTTTTGCGTTGTTTTACAGTTTGTTTTGCCTTATTTCATCGTGAACAAAAAGAGCGGGAAAACTGCTGACGAGGCCCCCGCCCTTACAAAAGTGAACTGTGTACAGCGTTGTGGTGTCGCCTCAAACCGTGTCCAACCTTTTAGCATGCAGAAGGTCCAGATGGCCCTGCAGCCTGCAAGACAGATTTTCAGCCGGCCACGCTTTCTGCTCTATCAGCGGGGAGCTGTCAGTCAGATCAGCCTGGCTGGGCCACCGGTGCCGTTAAAAACAATGCCTCCTCATCTGTCTGTTTCCCAATGCCCTCCCCCCAAATACTTTTGATTTGGGCCCTTCCACGCTAGAAAGGAGAGTTGGGTCACCTAACCTGAGGGATGGACAAAGCACCTGACTCCATAGCCTACGGGAATCGTGACAAATTTGTGGCTTGGAACAAATGACCTCCACTATCAGAAAAAAAAGGTTATGGAGGAATAAGTCGACCTGATAAAGAAGTGGCCTGATTTTATTGAAGCTCACTTCTAGGATGGAATGTAAAATGCAAGCTAACTACTGTAATATGTTGTCTATTAATGAGAAACAAAAAGATTTTAGGGCAGCAGGGTGGCTCAGTGGTTAGCCTCACAGCAACAAGGTCACTGGTTCGAGTCCCGGCTGGGTTAGATGGCATTTCTGTATGGAGTTTGCATGTTCTCCCAGTGTTGGTGTGGGTTTCCTCCGGATGCTCCGGTTTCCCCAACAGTCCAAAGACATGCAGTATACTGTGGGTGAATTAGATGAACTAAATTGGCCGTAGTGTATGAGTGTGTGTGAATGAGAGTGTGTATGGGTGTTTCTCAGAACTGGGTTGCAGCTGGAAGGGCATCCGCTATGTAAAACTTGGTCATCTTCAGAACACAAACTAAGATATTTAAGATGAAATTAAATCTCTCAGACACTCCATACCACATGCTCAAAGTCCAACAAGTTTTGTTTCAATGTTTTAACCATAAAAACATTATTAAATCAGTTATGAGTATATTATAAAGCTACAAAAATACATTTGTCCACATATAAAACAAAAAATATGACTTTATTCAACCATTTCTTGTCTTCTGTGTCAGTACATTGCGTATGTTCACAAACACTGTGCACAGCGAAGCCACATCAGAGTTTATGAAAGTGAAAGACTGAAGCAGTGTACTGATGCTGTGACACGTTACCTGATAGATAGATCGTTAGATAAAGACAAGATTAATTAAATATCACGTTTAACAACTATAGTGAGACACAATCCAGTGGTACATCCTTGATAAACTGTCTGACGTGCACTGCTCTCTATCGAGCTCAGACGGGCGCATGACAGTGTGTGTGGCTGTGTGTGTGTGTGTGTGTGGTGACGTGATGTGCGTTTTCAGCGGACAGAGGGCTGTTCAGAAATGCTAGGTAAAACACAGTGTGAATGTGGATCATTTTCGTTCTAAAATATCATTTTAATACTAAGACGTATTAGTGTAAACGGGGCCTGAGTGTGCATTTTTCACGAGCGGGTTTGCGACGGGGGCGGGGCGGGGGATCGGCGATGCCGGCTCAGCATTGTGTTGTCTATTGGCCATCGGTGATGGACGATGGCATCGTCTATCAGCCCAACCCTACAGCTCACCTAATGTTTATGTTAGTAATATTTATATTATTTGCAAATTAATAACCACCTCATGTGGAACTCTGAATCTGCGTCTCATTTCAGATTCTGCTACTGTCCAGCGCAGGTCACATTTCGGTCGTGGATGCACACTTTGAGAGCCTTCCTGACTGAATAAATGAAATACACTTGGTTTTTCACCAAGGCAACACGAGGCGCTGAAATATAATTGGCTAAACTGGCAGTAGACGGGTTAAATGATCAAACAAAGACAGCCGGTACGGCACATAACTCACATTTTTAAAGGAGAATATCTGACTTCAGCATTGTTTTTCAGATAAACAAGAATGTTCACTTAGCATGTTTCGTCAATATCTAAACATATTATGGTATTTGTATGCTTTAGAAGAGTCAAAGACATACATACAGCGCCTTTAAGAAATTTGCAATCCAAGTTTTCCATGTACTATTTAGCTCTCACATTGGCTGTAGGTCATAGTTTCCAGTCAAAACACATTTTACACTGATATTCTCGAGTCGTGGGCATTGGAAACACATGAGTGCGTCTCTTGGATTGTGGTTTTGATAATATACACTAAACAACTGTCACTCACATGAGCAAGCACAGTTTTTCTGCATGAGCGCATGCGCTACATGAGCAGCCTAGTTTTTCTGGGATTTACACAAACTGTGTGCAAGGAAAAATCTGGGCTAGCATTGTGCTGTGCAGTGCATTGCCATCAGAATCAATCTGCATTCGCTTACTGAAACCAGACAACCTGAAAAGGGGGTAACAACAGTGAACTTAGTTTGGACCAAATGAGTGAAACAGTGTTAGCATGAATGATTTAGCTACCATATAAACAACCAAACAAGCTGAAATTTCCAGGCCATAACGCAGATGTAGTGAGAACCGTACCTGATGGACCCATCATGCACTTCTGCAGCTGTAAAAAAACAGATGTTGTCCAGGATGGTGTGTAAGTGTGTGCGCATTTATGTGTTGTAGTCCAATACCTGTCCTGCTGATCATACAGACCTAGCAAACAGATATGAAAGCAGCTTTTAGGATCTATTTAATCCATGCCACAAACTATCATGACACCATGGAAGTTTTGCCCTGCATGAGCTTAATTCTCTCTCCATGTGCATTCAACCTGTACATCACGAGGTGCCACTGTATAACTCAATGGTGCTGTGCCTGCACTGTTATTATATAAAGAGTATCACAATGGGTACAGTTGAGCTATAGAAACTAGCAACAAAGCCAGTCATGCAATAACTAAATTTAAACGCCTAATCAACATTCTTTCCATTATTATAGTAAAATGACTGAATTACTAAAGTAAAATTATGCATTAAATGTAACAGGGACCATTTGATTCTCTGACTAATTGTTGCTTATTGATAAGTTCCTGCAGTGCGAACAGAAGCTACTTCCACCAATAGATCTAGAAATGTTACTGATAATCAATAAGGCCATATTTAATGGTAGTTCCTATTGTGGTGGGTTAGACCCTGGGCATAAAATAATTAGTTCCTACAGTGCGAACATTCAGAAAAGAAGCAACTTGTATCAATAGATCTAGAAAAGTTACTCAAATATGGAAGCTCCTTTTATGAGGACTCTGTTAATAAATAAGGCCATATTTAGTAGTTCCTATTGTGCTGGGTTAGACCCTGGGACCAAAATCATTCCTGCGGTGCCAACATACAGAAAAGAAGCTGCTTCCACCAATAGTTCTAGAAAAGTTACTCCAACATAGAAGCCCCTTTTATAAAGACACTGTTAATAAATAAGACCACATTTAATGGTAGTTCCTATAGTGTTGGGTTAGACTCTGGGTTTAAAATCATTAGTTCCTACAGTGCGAACATTCAGAAAAGAAGCTGCTTTCACCAAAAGTTTTAGAAAAGTTACTCCAACATAGAAGCCCCTTTTTTTTTAAAGAACCTGTTAATAAATAAGACCACATTTAATGGTAGTTCTCATTGTGCTGGGTTAGATCATGGGACTTAAATCATTCCTAGTTCCTACAGTGTAAACATGCAGAAAAGAAGCTACCGCCACCAGTAGATCTAGAAAAGTTACTTCCACACTGAAGCTCCTTTTGTGAGGACTCTGTTAATAAATTAGGCCATATTCAGTGGTAGTTCCTAATGTGCTAGGTTAGACCCTGGGACTAAAATCATTAGTTCCCACTATGCGAACATGCAGAAAAGAAGCTACTTCCACCAATAGTTCTAGAAAAGTTACTCAAATATAGAAGCTCCTTTTATGAAAACTTTGTTAATAAAGGAGGCCATATTTTATGGTAGTTCCTATTGTATTTGGTTAGACTGGGACTACAATCATTAGTTCCTGCAGTGCGAACATGCAGAAAATAAGCTATTTTTATCAATAGTTCTAGAAAAGTTACTCCAACATAAAAGCTTCTTTTGTGAGTACTCTATTAATAAATAAGACCAAACTTAATGGTAGTTCCTATTGCCCTGGGTTAGACCCTGGGAT
Source organism: Danio rerio (assembly GCF_052040795.2). Taxonomy (NCBI): domain Eukaryota; kingdom Metazoa; phylum Chordata; class Actinopteri; order Cypriniformes; family Danionidae; genus Danio; species Danio rerio. The sequence goes on from NC_141044.1 coordinate 3,742,445, forward strand.
TAAAATCATTAGTTCATGCAGTGTGAACATGCAGAAAAGAAGCTGCTTCCACCAATAGGTTTACAAAAGTTACTCCAAAATAGAAGCTCCTTTTATGAAAACTCTGTTAATAAAGGAGGCCCTATTTAATGGTAGTTCCTATTGTATTTGGTTAGACTCTTGGACTATAATCATTAGTTCCTGTAGCGTGAACATGCAGAAAATAAGCTATTTTTACCAATAGTTCTTTAAAAGTTGCTCCAACATAGAAGCTGCATTTGTGAATACTCTGTTAATAAATACAGCCATATATAATGGTAGTTCCTATTGTGCTAAGTTAGACCCTGGGACTAAAATCACTTCTAGTTCCTGCAGTGTGAACATGCAGAAAAGAAGCTGCTTTCACAAACAGTTATAGATCAGTTACTCCAACATGGAAGCTCCATTTGTGTCAACATTGTTAATTAAGCAAAATTCAATGGTAGTTCCTATTGTGCTGGGTTAGACCCTGGTACTAAAATCGTTAGTCCCTGCAGTGCGAACATGCAGAAAAAAAGCTACTTCTACCAGTAAAATAAATAAATTTGGTCATATTCAACGGTGCCTGGTTTGCAAAGTAGAAGTGAAGCAAAAGCAAAGGCCTCAGTAAGTGTGATCTTGTTTTAAAGGCTCAGCATCAATCCCACCTGATTAACCCTCGTGTCAAGATAGAAAGGAGCAGATAAGAGGGAAAATAGCTTAATAATGGCAAGGAGGGTGTAAAACACACACCGGGGCCTTTATACATAATGCATCAAATAAAGACGACAGCAAAGAGGCTCCTTGAAAGGCATAACATGACCTGACCCCTTACAGCAGATTCGTGAGGGGTGAATGGAGGGATTGAGATTGAGGAGGTATGGGAAGATGAGAGGAAAGATTGACGGCGAGAGGAGAAGAAGAGTGTGATGTTCTCTTAACAAGCGCTCTCAGGACAACCCTCGTCTGACCGTAAGGGCTGTTCACGCGTCGCTCATTAATCCACTCAGGATCGTGAAGAGCTCAGCTGACGGAAAGGCCACGGAGAACACGGTCATCATTATTCCTAACATTACGCAAATGCTACTGGCTAAAGATTGTGAGGGAGATCTGTGGTCTTGGGAAGAAAGCTGTAGGTTAGCATCAGTGGTGCAAAGTAACATTTTGCAAATAAATAATTCACTGTAGTTTTTTCTCAGGAATTTTAATATACTAAGTAGTTTTGTGTACATTTTTAGAGCTGTATCTGTACTTTTACTCCACTATTTTTGCTTGCTAAGGTTGCAAGCGGGTGCTAAGGTGTTCTAGATCGTTCCTAGGGTGTTCTGAATGGTTGCTAGGTGGTTGCTAAGTTGTTATTAGGGGATTGCAAAGGCATTGTTAGGAGGTTGCTAGGGTGTTCTGAGTAATTGTTAGGTGTTTGCTAAGGTGTTGCTAGGTGGTTGCTAAGGTGTTTCTAGGGTGTTCTGAGTGGTTGCTATGCGGTTGCTAAGGCGTTGCTAGGTGGCTGCTAGGGAAATGCTAGGCGGTTGCTAAGATGTTCTAGGTTATTGATAAGGAATTGCTAGGTGGTTGCTAAGGTGTACTAGGTCATTGCTAAGGTGCTGTTAGGGTGTTCTGAGTGATTATTAGGTGGTTACTAATGTGTTGCTGGGTGGTTCCGAGGACACCTGGTAAGACCTGTCTCCACAGGAATGCAAGTCTGTTCTCTGTGTTCTTGGAATTGAGAAACAGGCCATGTCTACATGCCTAAATGCATTGAGATGCTGCCATGTGATTGGCTGATTGGACATTTGCGTTAACAAGCAATTGGATAGGTGTACCTAATAAAGTGGCTGGTGAGTGTATACCTCTTTATGAAGCCACCTTGAAAGCTGGTTCAGAGACAGAGCCTAGTTTCAAAACAGTTATTTTTCGGACAAGTTATCTGATATGAAGCTGGAAAAGTGGTTCTTAAAGAAAATACTGGAATACTTACAATTAAGTTCCTATAAAAACAAATACACATTAAGATTCGAATGGCCTTTCCACCAACATAATTTGTTTTCAACATGGAATACAGAAAATTACTCACGCTTACTTCTTTGAAGCATTGCATTGCTCGAATCTGGTTGGGATGAGGCGTTAAACAGAATAGCTTCCAAACAAATCCAAAAGGCAAAACTAGCACGCGCTATACTTCAAATATTTCCTCGACAAGCACCTTGCGTGTGCTACCAGAGATGAGACGCATTCAAACAAGCCTGTGAAGTAAGCATTTTGCTGTCATCTTTGTGGGAGAATGTTCTGACCATCACCCAGAAACATCACAACTCTATCACTTCTGCGTCTCTTGAAGATACCAGCCAGAGCACAGCGCACCATCCCAGACATCACTTCAAACCCAGCCTGTTTCCTTTGAACAGACCCTCCATATCGGCTGCCAAACCTGGCTGCTAGCAAAACCCTGCCTGAAATTCCAGACAGTGAAAAGAAAATATGTTTTGAAAACACGTATGACAATTTCAGCAATTACAGATGCTGGAAAAAGGAGTGAGCAGTCATGCCATCGTCTAACCCTTGGGTACAGCAAGAGCACCAAACCTTTACATTGGTGTGGCCTTTCTGTCATGGTCCAATAATCTGGACACTCCTGAGCGCTGATCCTAGTCCTGCAAAAACCCCTCCGGCAGGCCATATATCATTCGGTATTGATATAGTTCCACTACACTGCCACACCTGACATTTGATTCATAGCTTCAGGTGTTCTTTTTAAATTCTAAACAGTCAACAAGGAATCAAAGGAAAATGTCAAATGTGCTTTGGAGATTGGTAAAGCCAAAATGCCTCGAGTAAATCATTTGGTTAAAACGTACTGATGTGTGATCGAGCCTTCTATGTTGGTGTTTTTAAGAAATTTCAGCATTAATAGATGTGTAATGTGCGCATAATGAAAATGATTACAAGTTAAAGCTTATGTTGAGTGGACTAGACAGATGAGATTTGTATTTTGTTGCATAAAGTGTCATACATATGATGTTTGTATGAATTTCAATGTATGAAGCTTGGTTTGAAGATCAAAATGATAATGGTATTCTCTAGGGCTGTGCGATTAATTGAAATCGAATCGCAATTTGAAACGTTGCAATAAGCTAATTGCAAGAGGCTGCGATATGAAATCTATATGTATTATATTATATTATATTATATAATTTCCACACCCAGAGCAAATGCATGACTGCCGTTTGTGTGTGACCGTCTTACTAGCCAACTGAGTGAGCTCACTTTTGTTCTGGCCAATCAGAATTGCGCAACCAAAATATGCTGGATGCCCACAATAAAAACAAACAGGAAATCGTGGACAAGTAGGGTGATGGCGTCTGCCTTCTGCTTCAGAAGCATTAATAGACTTATTCATATCAGAGAAAAACAGCATGCCGGTAATATGGGAATATTTTGGCTTTAAAGTTACAGAAACCAAACAAAAATGGGTAATTTGTAAGAGCTGTCGCAGAATTGTTGCATCAGCACGAGGAAATACAACCAGCACCTAAAAAAGCATCACAGGCAACAGGTGATAACTAACGCCATAACTCACTACTGTTTGCTCTCGAGAAAAGGTAGTGTTTCATTTCTGAATATTTAAAAACAAATGTGAATAAACGTTGAAGTTAACACCTTTTAAAATCTTTTTTTTTGACTAACACGCTGCATTTTAGCAGTAAGAAGCTACGATATAGAATATTGAGCTGATGTCTGACAACAAAATGAAATCGCAAATCAATTAGAAATCGCAATGTCTGTAATTAGATATTTTTGCAAATTGCACAGCTCTAATATTCTCTTATTAGTCTTTATTTTAAAAAGTAACCTTTGGTGTTTGGATTTTATGTCTGGCTTTTAGGTATGGAACTTACTCCATAGTACTTCTCCATATTTTCCATTATCCCTTTTTTGTGTTTTTTTTTTCAATATAGGACAGTAAAAAAAAATCTGTAAAAGATACACACACCCACATATAGACTCTTCAGTGACATCCCTTTAGATGCAATGTGTCTGTTTAGTTTTCTCTGCATCTGTGTTTGTGTGCTGAATTTGCAGAGAACACTGGCCCGAAAAAATGGTGGCTCGTCCGGGATGAGGACAAGTTCAAACTGGTCAACAAAGTGAACAATCGAATATTATCACCACAGTATTCTCTTATTAGTTTTTATTTTAAAAAGTAACCCTCAGTGTTTGGAATTTATGTCCAGCTTTTGTGTATTGAAATGAAAGTACTTTTCCGTATTTCCCATTGTCCCTTTTTGTGTTTTTTTTTTTTCAAAGTTCAAACTGGTCAACAAAGTGGACGATCGTGGAAAAAAAAGATTGATTAAAATATCAGGTGTAGGTAAAAACATTTCTTCCCTGTTTGCTTGTGATCCGACTAACCAAAACTCCTTAATTAATACAACATATTAAAGTATTAATTATTAAATTATTATTAATTATTAAGGTATAGTCAGAGCAACAACAGTTTCTGTGCCTAAATGCTCCACTGGATCCTAAAAGGGAGCTAATTGTCCTAATATATACTCACAGTGTGCTGTAGTACTCCCTGAAATATCATTATCCTAAGCTTTATCTCCATACTGAAATCTCAGGTGGCCAGACAATAATTCATCTTTCCTTAATGGTTAAAAGATTTGTGTCTGAGACACTGTGGGCCTGGAGCAATAGTATCTGGATGCAGCCTTTATGATGCAAGCTGAGACTGCATCACTCAGCGATGCAATGTCAAACACAATGCACTCGATGGAGTGAGTGACGTCACTGTGACGGGTAGGGTTAGGGGTGGGGTTAGGTGAGCACATTAAAAAGCATTTGATCCAGCTCAGATTGCACTGCACTGAGTCTGCAGCCAGACCCCTCTCGCCTGGAGACGTTAGTGAACATTTACGTGTACAATGGTGGAAGTAAGTACTGAACATGTCATGTTTTTTTCCAAGGAATAATATTACTAAATGAGCTGTTGACATGAAATTGAACCAGATTTTGGTAAAATCCCAAAAAATAAAATAAAATAAGACAGAATTAGTTGTGTATTAACAATGGAACGACACAAGGAGAAAGTACAGAACTACTGAAATGTATTTAACACTTAATATAAAAGTTTTTTTTTAGGTGATAGCAGCTTATCTTAATCTTGATGGTTCTGTGGGTCTGGACGATTAAATCTGATCTTTATTTTCTATTGGATTCGAGTCAGGTGATTGGCTGGGCCATTCTACAGCTTGATTCTTTTTCTCTAAAAGCATTTGAGAATTTCCTTGGCTGTGTTTTAGATGATTCTCCTGCAGAAATGTCCAATCTGGTTTCATCTTCATCCTCCTGCTAATGTAGATGTTGAACTGAAGCAGCTTATGTTTATTTATACTGACAAAATGGCAGAGGGATGCTAAAGAACTATTGAGAGATTTCAGCTGCTGTCTAGGTTTTCACTGCTTTCCTACACCTCTCTTTCTTCATGTGTTTAATACTTGTCCTCTGTGTCATTTCATTTTAGTATACATAACTCTTAACCTGCAAACTAATTAGTTTTGTTTTCTTTGCATATATATATATATATATTTGACTGTTACTAACAAACGACAAATAAGTCAACAGCTCCTTTAGAAATATATTTTCTGAGGAAAATGGTGACATGTTCAATATTTATTTCCCCCATGGTTTGCATGTAGCAGATGTTAACACAATTCATCATACATTAGCAGATTTACACCACATTAGTGTGAGATTGCAATCCCACTGCTGATGCCTTTGAAAAAAATTCATGGTGTACGTTTACATCACGCTGTATTAACAACAACAAAGTTTCTGCTGCTAAAGATATTGCCCTGGCAGGGATAATGCAGTGTTTTAGTTGTCTGGTTAACTATTCCACACTCTGTTGAATCCCACAGCACAATTCATTAAGTGTGTACACACACTGGGCAGTCTGAACCCTGCCCGAACACGTTTGACCCCCAATGTCTGGTTCATTTGACTAGTGTGGTCAGGCACAGCACAATGAACCAGGCCTACTAGAAGAGGTCAATTCCAAAACAAATCTGTAGATTATCCAAAAAAAATATAGCTTATATTTGGCTAAAAATATTTAAAATGACTTATAAAAAAGATAAAACTGCTTTTATTCTAGCCGAAATAAAACAAAAATACTTTATCCTGAAGAAAAAATATTATAGGAAATACTGTGAGGAATTCCTTGCTCTGTTAAACATCATTTGTTAAATATAAAAAAGAAAAAAAATCCCAAGAAAGCAAATAATTTTGACTACAACTGTATATCAGTGAGCAAAGTGAGGAGTAATCAAAATCTCAGTGTTAATACCAATATTAGTTAATATTTGAGACCAAAATAATCACTGCATTTTTGCGTGGCACGTATGAGACACCCAAATAACACCACAACAGTGTAGCGACATGTTAAGCCAATAACAGTATCGCAACTTCTCTGCTTCCCAGGGATGTGTGTGTGTCATTGTTATGAGACGAGACCTTTGCATCCTAATACGCGCTTGTTCAGCAGATGCTTTGATTTACAGGCCTGATCTGCAGTCCCAGCGGCTACACCTACAATCACAGGGTGTTAGCCCATGTGTAAAGCTAACTGCCGTGGTCAGACCTCGCTAACCCAGCCTCCAGCTCGCTCTGGGAGAGACTTCTGCTTCTAGTGGATGTTTTACAACTCCGGTTAATAGCTCTGTGTGTGTGTGTGTGTGTGTGTGTGGTTATAGAGAAAGAAAAGGGGGATTCTTTTGCAGGCAGTGTGTTTCGGCCCCCGAACTGTGCGCTGACAGTTATGGCTGTCATTAAGGGGGCGCAGTATAAAAATCGAAAAGTCCTAATTTGACATGGCAGACACTGAGACACGCACGGGGAGAGATTTCCATGCCCACTCGCGCCAACACATCCTAATGGCCTTGCAAGCAAGTTCATAAGTGCACCAGCAGAGGGAGCTGAGCGGAGGTCTCTGAGGTCTCTCCTTGGACTAAGCACGACGCTGTCATTATTCATTTATCTGTCTGCATGGGGGAACGTACACTAGTGTGATCTCCATTAGCAGAGGTGAGCTTTTGAGGCTGTCAGCGCCGCGTTTACTGGTGCTTGATTTACTGAAGCTCTGATTTTAGAAACGCAGGAAAATGGAGTTTCCCTGTTCGTGTCGAGGTGCTGGCAAACCAGATTACCGCAAATACTGCAATATACATAGCGTGACGTTATTTAGAATGCAAAAAGGGGTAAAAACGGCAAGCTAGAGCAGATTTGAGTCAATTTATTATGAATGTGTTCATAAATGAATAGCGCAGATGACTTTTTTTGGTCTACAGTAAATGCAGCATTGCTCTTTGGGGAGGTTCATCGGTGAGAATTTGACATCGCGGCTGCCATTTTAAACGCGAAAGCGAGGCTGCGATGGGAAGAAACCTGGAAGTATTGCCTGGAATTACACAGAAACATTGTGTACCTGGCTGTATATCGTATTAACGAAGAGAAAGTGACACAAATGTATAATTTTAACATCTTCTGAGTGACCCGAAGGTCCTTTCTGAACGTATAGTGAAAATAAAAAGGGATTTCAGACATCATTTTCAGCTAAGCTAAGGGAAATGGCACTAGTTAGCTAACATTTTGTTTTCCCAAGCATACAATTAAGATGCTATTTATCAAACTCAAGTTAACAAACTGACTGTTTCACTAGATTAGACTTGTCACGATACTGAATTTCGAAACTGAAATTAAAAAAGGACAATTTCCTGCTAACCTTAAAGCGATACTGAGCGCGTTCTTAAACACAGCTGAATTGCCATGGTATTCACTAGTGCTCAACACAAAGGACTGTGGTTGACCGTGTAGGCCAGGGGTGTCAAACTCAATTCCTGGAGGGCCGAAGCCCTGCACAGTTTAGTTCCAACCCTGCTCCAACACACTTACCTGTAGGTTTCACACAAGCCTGAAGGACTCAATTAGTTTGATCAGGTTTGTTTAATTAGGGTTGGAATTAAACTGTGCAGAGCTCCGGCCCTTTTGGAACTGAGTATGACACCTGTGGTGTAGGACATCAGTTTACCGTTCTTCACAATGAGCGATCTGCTGATGACTCGACTGATCTTTGTGCTTTTAAAATGCCCCAGTGTCCCTGTATCTGTGTATTCGGGTGTACTCACACAATGTACAGTTGCCTTAGTTCATTCAATTCCCCTAAAGCGCATGTGTTTGGACTGTGGAGGAAACTGGAGCACCCGGAGGAAACCCACGCCAACACGGAGAGAACATGCAAACTCCACACTCAAAGGACTCAAACCAGCGACCTTTTTGCTGTGAAGTGACGGTGCTAACCACTGAGCCACCATGCTGGCCAGCTTTATGTATATTTGGAGAATTATAAAGCATATCTTAATAAGGTATACTTTGTAGAAATGCTCAATGCGTTTGTTATTTTAAACTATTTTCATAATGTTGCCCCTGTTTAATACAAACAAATCATTAAACGTGTCATTAATTTGTATATTTTAATCATCTGTTTTTTTTTTTTTAATAAGGATATAAACTATTTGGTACAGTTGCTTTAGTAATGTAATTTTTTTAATTACATGAAACCAATAATAGCAAGCTACAACAATTCGTTCATTCATTCTCCTTTGGCTTAGGCCCTAATTTATCAGGAGTCACCACAGCAGAATGAACTGCCAACTATTCCAGCATGTGGAGAAACATCCATATGCGCGCACACACTTATGTGTATAGGATATGTGTATGGATGTTTCCCAGTACTGGGTTGCAGCTGGAAGGGCATGGGTTTTCTCCGGGTGCACCGGTTTCCGCCATAGTCCAAACACATGCGTATAGGTAAATTGAATAAACTAAATTGTCCATAGTGTGTGTGTGTGTGTGTGTGTGTGTGTGTGTGTGTGTACCAATGACTGTAAAAAATATGGACGACGCGACAGCCCTTTTTCCCATTGAACGCCTTGAGGGCAAAACGCCTGCTTGACGAGCACAAACTGTCGCAAAAGACTGCTGAAATTGGAGCCTTGACATGCGCAGAAGGATTGTCTGATGGAGCCAGAGGAGGAGCCGCGAAAATGAGCAGAGTCGAGCTTCCAATCAAACGCTTTATGTAAAATCAACTACGCCCCCCGAACTTCTCAGCATGCGTTTGCTGTCATATCAACACAAATGGATGTAATAACGTTAACAAAAATGAGGGTTTTATTTATTCAATCGCGCCAGCTCCAGGCCGCAGCGCATAACTTACTCGCGGCGTCGCGGGCTGATTCCGGCTCGCATGCGGCAGCGCCGGCTCGCTCGGCCGCCGCATCTGGCTCGATTGACTCGGGCTGGAATTGGGTAACGTTAGTGAGTCCAGGCATCTGGAGTAGGTCCAGCAGAGGTAACATTAGTCAGTCTGAGCTCTAAGAGATAAGTCTCCGGCAGGCGAGAATCTAGCCGGAACTGTGTTTTGCTATCTGGGTGGCTAGGCGTGTATCAGCAAACTAATAAAGCCCGAAAAAAGCCCTGAACTTAGCGAATAAACAGTGTTCCACCAGGATCATGTATGTCAGAAACTATAGTTTACAGCTGAACTCATTTTGTCATGGTAAAATAACACAGAAATCGAATAATAACATTTCAGTCTACATCAGTCTCCTGCCGAAGCTCAGACGCCGCGCTTTGAGAAACTGTCAATCACAGCTGTCAATCACGATGACACGCCCAGCATTAAATTACTGCTAAAAACAAACTGTTTACAAAAATGAAGATCTGCACCTATTTCAGCACAATAACCAGTGCCTTAATCGACCAGAACTATCTTTCGGGACATTTTATTGCAAGTGTAATATTTTTTTTTTATTTGGGCTCAAGTCTCCTTCATTAACACGGAGGAGGCGGGCTTTATGACTTGTACTGCAGCCAGCCCCCAGGGGGCGATCTAACGGCCGAGACCCTCACTCAAACGCAGGCTTGCGGCACACTTGGTGTGTACTGGGTTGCGGCTGGAAGGGCATCCGCTGTGTAAAACATATGCTGGATAAGTTGGCGGTTCATTCCGCTGTGGTGACCCCTGATTAATAAAAGGACTAAGCCGAAGAAAAAAGAATGAATGAATAATTGTAAAAATATTTATAGTATTTGTTATTTTTTAATAATAGGAAGAATAATAATAATGACAACATCACCACCAACCATAACTACTACTGTTATAAATATTATTATTGTTATTATTTAAAAACCAACAATCTAATAAATAAATAAATAAATAAACATTCTAAGCTATGAGGAAATATAACTAAATTTAAACACGTAATAAACATATTATTTTGATGCTTGTTTTAAAAATAAAACCCTTCCTTCACCCACATTTATCTATTCTGCTTTTAAGTATTTATTTGTTTAGTCTTTTTGAATACAAGACAAAGACACACACACACACACTGCTCTGTGGTGAACGCTACACTTTCATTTTTTAACTTCTCATTTTGAATCCACAGAAGAAAGAAAAGCTCATGGATATGTGAGAATAAATGATTTTCTTTTCTTTTTTTTGAGCAAACAATATAAGATTCCTTCAGAACTTTAAAGCGAGAGTCATTGCACCACACTAACTGGCTAACTTCTGTAGCCAGTTCATCCATTCAATCAGAAGTCAAGCTTTGTGAGTCACATCGACCATGTTCTTCTCTTTCTTTAAAATATATTTATATAAATATTACGACGTTTTCTTAAAGTGACTGCAATCATTCTTGGTCAGGAATGAAGATTAGGCTCATAACGGCCATTCGTCTTAAATTGCCAATCGGTATTCAAAGACGAGCACTTCCTGTGCCTCAGGAAATGACATGATGTGTAAGGTGGAAAGGTGACCGACTAATCCTCTGCTGTTTTCTGGCAGCTTTTGATACGCTGCAGCAGAAGACAGGCTGTGAACACAACTAAAAATACAACTGAATGAGGTCAAAGGCTCTTATGGGACCTGAATTCAGCAGCAAAAGTTAATGCACAATCATTTGCATCTGTTCCGGATACAGTTTGACGGCCAGCACAGAGGCGCAGCGCCACAAAAACCCTCAAAGAAACAATCACAGGGTGTCTGCGGGGTCTTAATAAGTTTTACAATTCAAACTCTAAATTTTAGGCCCTAAAAAGTCTTAGATTCACAGAAGAACTGGGTTGTAGGTCTGCTTTAATGGGTCTTCATTTCTTCTCTCTCCATGTAAAGCTACACAATCTGGCCAATTATTCTTCCCTTTAAAGGGTCCCTTTATTCATCAGGGGTTGCCACAGTGGAATGAACCGCCAACTTATCCAGCTATTTTTTTTACACAGTGAATGCCCTTCTGGCTGCAACCGAGTACTGGGAAACACCCATACAAACTCATTCACACACATACACACACACACTCATACACTATGGCCAAATTAGTTTCAATTCATCTATAGCGCATGTGTTTGGATTATGGGGAAAACCAGAGCAGTCAAAGGAAACCCATGCCAACACGGGGAGAACATATAAACTCCACACAGAAATGCCAACTGACCCGAATGGTCAGTACAGGCAGCAAGGAATCAAAACGAGAGAACAAGACAAAGGGTCAAAACACGGCTAGGCTAGACAAGGGAACTGCGTAATGTTCACAAACAGTATAACAAGACTCAGCAAAGTGTGTGTGAAAATGTGATGCATAAATACTCCTCGTAAGCAGTCCTCCCAGCTATGTGTGTGTGTGTGTGTGTGTGTGTGTAATCAAAGAAAACCCAGAACAGGTGTGTGAGGGTGCATGACAGGATTTGTAAACTGGCCCAGCCGGGACTCAATCCAGTGACCTTCTAGCTTTGAGGCAACAGTGCTAACCACTAAGCCACCGTGTCGGCCACTGTCTAAGTCGGAAACTTCATTTATAATGGTTTTAAAAATGTCTTAAACTTGGTGAAACTTGCAGAAATCCTGCAACTAATAATGAGCCTGAGATTTTTTCGTGTCGGGATCAGGAGAGCTGTATGAAATATCAACAAGCTATGGAAAAACACAATAAGGAAATGAAACAGAAATGCGAAAGAGCTGAATTATGAGCCAACAGGCCGAGAGTACATTCTGCATGCGCGAAAACGCCTATGCCCCGCAAGCAATCTGACGCCTAATTAATCCTGAAGGTCTTTTAGTTCCAGCCCGCTCTCGCTCCTGTCTTTTTAGGTCCGTTTCCTTACCTGCTCATTCCTCAAACGGTGACGCCAGATCAGTTCTAGCCTGTAGACAAACTGCATTTGTGTTAGGCCAGAGCCTGCAGGCATGTGTGTGTGTGTAACATATTGAGCATGAGTGAAAACAACGCTCATTTGTTTTAATGTGATCCTTCTTACAGTTGTTGGATGTATGCATATCTTGTGCCATTTATTCTCTACACTGGTAAAAATAACTGTTAAATTCATTCATTCTCCTTCAGCTTATTTCCTTATTTATCAGGTGTCGCCACAGCAGAATGAACCGCCAACTGTTAAATAAGCAAATAATAATTAAATAAATAATAATAATGTTTAAAAAATAAATAAATAAAAGGAAGGACACATTCTTAGTTATGGGGAAAACGAAATATAAACAAATAAGTAATAATTAATTGCAATATTCTGCAATATCAGCACTCCTACAGCCTCCTCACCCTTCTGTATTACTCCGCCCACATAGAATGACAGCAGATCAATAGACTCACTACAGTTTGACAAATTTTGCAGCTGTTGGACAACATAATGTATTTTTGAGGCTTTTTAGGTGAGAATTTAGTTGTTTAGATTGCAAATATGCAGTGCCATTCACAAGATGGTGACAGAGACCGCATAATAAGCCCTTAGAAAAGGAAAACTGTGCATCACCAGTGCTGATACACAGCCATATCGCACTGCTACTCCTGTCATATTGCTCATCTCTGTCTGTCTGTCTGTCTGTCTGTCTGTCTGTCTGTCTATATATATATATATATATATATATATATATATATATATATATATATATATATATATATATATATATATATATATATACTTATTTATTTATTTATTTATTTATTTACAGTTGTAAATTGCATTATGGGAGCTCAATCTTAACTCTATGGTTTAACAAAATGACTTTAAATCTATGGATATTTACATATCACATGAAAGCTGAATAAATAAGTTTTCCACAGATGTATACTTTGCTGGAATACAACAATAATTGATTTATTATTTAAATAATTTATTATTGGACCACTATTCTGGAATCTGAGGGGTTAAAAAAATTGAAATACTGAAAAACTTGCCAGTAACATTGACTAATTAAAGTGTTTACGGTGTAAAATATTGCTGTCTTTTTTTTGTTTTGTTGTTGAATCAAATTACTTTTCTATTCATCTCAACTTACATAAATTAAACTGGCTAAAAATATTAAGTTCAACCTTGCATAACTAATAAAGTTTGCATAATAAAACCTGATTAACTCATTAAAACAAGTTAAAGCGACATAAAAATATTTGTTGTCTTGACTTGTTGTAGCAATGCAGGTCACTAATTGAAACATATTTACAGTAGACAATTAAAATCTTGATTTAACATGACCTTTGCTTAATAATTAGTAATGATTTTTGGCATTTGCCCAGTGATGGATAAGTTGGCGGTTCATTCCACTGTGGCGACCCCTGATTATTAAAGGGACTAAGCCAAAAAGACAATGAATGAATGAATGATAATTTTTTTGGTGTAGTGAATAAAATCCCAAAATTTTGACCCCTAAAATTAAATTTTGGCTACTGCCAAAAACATACCTGGTTTTGTGGGTCTGAAATAAGGTCTAAAGCAACTAAAATTGCTATACAAATCAAAACTAACAATGACAACAACAAAACCAGAAGGGCACTTTGATAACAGTGTCTGGCAATAACATAAGCATATATGCATCTAATATAATGAGCAACGTTTGAAGCGATGATGAGCTACGCATACATCAGTGAGCACAATCAATTCAATATTAAGGGCTTTAATGTAGTTACTGTAGCCAAGAATTATACCGCTTGATGTATGTTAATAACAATAGATTTAATTACTTATTGAACATCAGCTCATTTTATAAAAGCAATCAGAAGATCAGTGCAATTTACTTACCACTGCAAAAATTTCTGCTTCACTTCACTCTTAATAACATCACTTATCTCTAGGAGAATAACTATAATGCACAGCCTCCCATTACAGTAGTTAGTGAGCGACCTCCTTAAATATTAAGCTTTGCTAAAAAGCAGAAAGGCTTCAGGTTAGCGAGGGGATACGCATTTAAACTGGGGGATTGATTTCTCACAGGACAGTTGGCCATGTGGGTGTTGTTAATGGATAGCGGTAACTGGATGTAGCCTGCAAGCACGTATGCAGTCTAACTAGGCATAAGGTCGTGTAAAAGGCCACATGTGTTCAGATAGTTTCCTCTGGCCGCTATTTCTTCCACCTGGCTCAGCGAGATAAACACACACTGAAGCAGCGGCTGTGATTTATCGGAGCCCGTTAGCTAGCTGAGTGTCTATGGCACAGTAATGAAGTTGATTATGCTTTTAATGAAGTGTGAGCATCTCGCTGGGAGGTGATTATGAGCATGCGCGCTGATCACAGGAGACTGTCAGGTGCGAGAGATGATGAGTGAGTGTGTGTGTGTGTGTTTGTGTATGTGTGTGTTTAAGACTGTCATCAATCCGGATGATTACAGGGGAAGAGGGAAGTGGATGAGCAGAGTCAGACTCTGAAACAGACCTTTAGACTCGCTGCTTTTCCATATGGCACTGAAAGCATCAAGAGGTCAAATTAAACATCATACAAGCTGTTTTACATTTCATTAATTTTATAAGATGTTTCTCTTTTTGTTTTTACGAACAATAAACATTATAATTATACTTTAAATATCATCTACTTTTAAATATCTTTTAAAAACGCAAGTACATGCACAGAACAACATGAGCAGTTAAAGCAACTAAGCTAATGTAACCAATAAACAGCAGCAGCGGTCACAGCTGAAATCAGCCTTGCTCCACAATAGACGCGGAGGAGAAAACCCGCTATGCAGACATGTAACAGCCGTGAGGAGAGGAAATGCCAAGCCAGCAGGTCAAAGGTCAAGAGAGAGACATACATGGAGTTTTTTTCCATCGTAGTGAATCAGGGCTTCTGCTATAGCTTCAGTGTCAGTGAAAGACTGTCCAGCAAATGCACACGCAGATCTATTACTGAACTGATACCTAACTGTCCGCGTCTGCATCTGCATTACGACTGAAGTTTATTCATTTATCTATTATTGCGTATTGCATGTCTTTTTCTTTGTCCCGCCTTCTTGTTGTTTTTCCTGTTACCCTATAGGCTCCCATACCGGCATGATCTCATGTTCTGATTGGCTGCTGGTCTCAGAGGCCTGTATAAAAAGGAGCTTCCGGCAGGGTTCGGGGAGCTCATTTGCTCTGCGACCGTAGCTGGGAGTGGAGCTCCTGGATTTTTTTACCATTGTTCATACATTAACCTATTTTGCGAGTTTGAGCTTGTAGGTGTGGCCTGCCTATTTATTGGACTATTTTTTGACTATGTTCTATGTTTAGTAAGAAAAGTAAGTGTCCTGCATTTTTTTTTAATTAATAGGCAATTTAGTGCATTTACTTTATAGATTCTTCTGTTTGTAATTTTGGCCTGTGGCCACCCTGAATAGATGCTCTTTTATATTTACTAATTTTTTCTGTAATAAATCTATTCAATTACTCTCAACTGAGAGTCCGAGTTAGGTTGTCGACCGAAGGTGATCTTTTGCATTAAGTTTTTGTTTTGTTTAGGAAATCCACCACCCATACACATTTGTTTTCTTTGTTCATTATGCCCATGTTGTTTTCCCCTAGACTTGGGGCATAATAATTGGGGGCTCGTCCGTATATATATGTGTATTTTAATTATTTAATTGTTTATTATAATATATGCAACATTTATTTCAAAATATTGCAAAAATGGCTGCTTGCATATATATTTTTTTAATTTCAAATATATATATATATATATATATATATATATATATATATATATATATATATATATATATATATATATATATATATATATATATATATATATTAAACATTGGGCCATATATGAACACTCACATAAAATGATTACTAATATATTTAAACATGTATAGATATACTTATAATTTCAATGGCTGAACAAAACAACAACATGCAAGTGGTGGCCATTTTCACAATATTTAAAAAAATATGTAGCATATAGTCCAAATTTGCATATATTGCCATATGCAAGATCGCCTTGTTGGAAAGTACACAAAAATAAAGAAACATGGTTACAAGTAACCTCCATATTTAAAAATTGCAAAAAATATCTGTGAGGAATTTTTTTTTACCTGTTGATGCTTTAAATATGTACACCATACTGCAAAACATTAACTTGTTATTGTTAGACATCAGACTGAGCCGAAGTTGATGAGTTTATTCAATACTATTTAAATTTGCCCATGACGATGGAGTTATTTTGAGACTGGTGTTAGTGGCAACTTTTAAACCACTGATGCTTTCTAACAGTATTTAAAAAAAATAAAATAACTAAACGGTGCCTGTGATGTGGAGAGTCTCTAGGAGACGCTGATAATGTTAATCAATTATGCTCATAATGTCTGTTTCACACTTGGCAATCTGTATTCTCTCTCACTCTCTTACCATCCTGCCATCTCTAATTTTTTGTGGCAGTCTTAATTAATGATTTTTGCTTCGTGGCTGCTGGAGGCTTGTTTATATCTGGTGTGATTAAGTCAGAGGGTTAAAAACAGAGAGAGAGAGAGAGAGAGAGAGAGAGAGAGAGAGAGAGAGAGAGAGAGAAAGGGGTACAAAAATAATCACCGAATGGCAGGCTGGTGGACAAGGTCACCTTCACGTGTATGAAAACAGTCTTAATTCACTCTGCTGGGGAAATTACCATGCTAGATTAGTCAAAGTCCGTGCATACTTTCGGCATCCATATATCAAAAGAGCGGCATAATTCGCTGGAGCAGAAAGCGAGACACCTACATGTTGTCGTTCCTCAATGAGAAATCTTAAAGGCACGAGAAGCGGACCAGACCAAATATAAATGGTCAGAATTATTAGCCCTCCTGTGAAATTGTTTTTCTTTGTGAAATATTTCCCAAATGATGTTTAACAGATCAAGGATATTTTTCAGTATTTCCTATAATATTTTTTCTTCTGGAGAAAGTCTTATTTGTTTTATTTTGGCAAGAATAAAAGCAGTTTTTTTAAATTTCTAAAACCATTTTAAGGTCATTATTAGTCCCCTTAAGGAATATTATTGTTTTGATTGTCTCCAGAACAAACTAATGTTATACAGTGACTTGCCTAAATACCCTAACTTGCCTAATTAACTTAGTTAAGCATTTAAATGTCACTTTAAGCTGAATACTAGTGTCTTTAAAAATAATTAGCCAAATATTATGTGCTGCCATCATGGCAAAGCTAAAAGAAATCAGTTATTAGCAACGAGTTATTAAAACTATTATGTTCAGAAATGTGTTATCTTGGTGTTATTCTGGAGTCTGATATGAGTTTCAGTAGTCATGTCAAAGCAGTAACTAAATCAACATACTATCATCTCAAAAACATTGCAAAAACTTGTTTCCAAAGTGGACCTAAAGAAACTTGTTCATGCTTTTATCACCAGCAGACTGGATTACTGTAAGGGCCTCCTCACTGCCCCTTCCCCCACAAAAACAAAACAAAACAGCCAGACAGTTACAGCTCATCCAGAACGCTGCTGCCAGGATTCTGACCAGAACCAGAAAATCAGAGCACATCACACCTGTCCTCAGGTCTTTACACTGGGTCACAGTTACATTCAGAAGAGGTATTGCAGTATTATTACTTGTCTATAAATCACTAAATGGGCTAGGACTTTAATACATTACAGATATGCTCACAGAATACAAACCTAACAGATCCCTCTGATCATTAGAGTCAAATAAATTAGATATTCCAATAGTTCAGTCAAAGCAGGGTGAATCCGCCTTCAGCTACTAACAGCACTCCAGAAAGTCTGTTTAGCTGTGCCTTTACTGAATGAGCACTGTGCTACATCCGACAGATCACACTATTGTGTCTCTCTTTTCTTTTTCATTCCTTTACAACCTGTGTAAACACATTTTAATCAGTTTTTAATCGCTTTTATTATTGTTTATGTACAGCACTTTGAATTACCCTTGTGTATGAAATGCACTATAGAAATCAACTTGCCATGCCAGTAGCCCTGCTATACTGAATAACACAGACTCTGCTCAACAGACGAAAGCAACTCAGAGGTTTGAAACAAAAGATGAGTAAATGATGACAATTTTCATTTTTGCATGAACTATCACTTTAACAATTACTTCCGAAGACCTCACACTTCAACTCCAGCTTTACGTTTATGAACCCATTCTCATTTTGAGCTCATTCTGCAATATCTCCCCTCCTAAGCGCTATACTTCCACTAACACTGTATCTGACTCCCCCTTTTCACACACATCTCCCTTTCCTCTTTTGAAACTCTCCCTTCAACACTCAGTTCGTCTGCGTGATCCATTTCTGTAAGCCTTTTAAATACCGACTGCAGAATTCAAGCACATAACTGGTCTCGGCACACTCATGATTAGACAGTGATTGATATCAAGCAGCATTCAGTGGTAATTTCTTCAGTCAAATACTCTGTGGTCTAAAAGGTTAACTATAGTAGTGACATGGCCAGGACCTGCGGTTGCAGCGACGTCGCCCCCTTTTGCTTAGACTCTGGCCTTTTCCTGTCTAAACAGGGTTTGCGCGTTGACTTGGCAACGCTGCAGATATTTGTGACTGCGCTGAGAGATTAAGTGGCCAATCAACCTAACCATGCACTGCAATCATTCCACCGTATAACGTGGGCAGACTTCTGATGCCAAATCAGTTTGTCCTGCATTTATACTTCTAAGAAACAGTGAAAAAAATAGCTTGATGAAAGTGTGACTGCAAATCAGATTCTATCTAAAAAAGAAGGAAGATATATTCTATCAAATCTGGCAAACTTTCATTGATTATTGACATACATTCTACTAGAAATGGTCAAATTGAAGAGGATTAGACTAACTTCGATTAATACTGAAGGTCAGTATTTATTGATTTGTTTTTAGTTTTTATGCATTATTTTTATTTTATTTTTAATTATTATTATTGTATTAATTTATCAATTAATTTATTTTTTTCAAATGCATGTAAAACATCATAATCATATTGTACATTAACATACTTTTTTCCCCAAAACAAAGAGAGAAAAATAAAACCAACACAATATTAGATAAATATAATAATAATAATAATAAATACTAAGAAATAAACAAATAAATAAATAAACAAATAAATACATAAATAAATAAATAAATAAATAAATAAATAAATAAATAAATAAATAAATAAATAAATAAATAAATAAAGTCAAAAACATGCAACTTAGAAATGTTGGGTAGATCCAACAGAAAGGTCCACCATTTTTTTTCTAAAGTCGTTGGTGATCCTGTGACATTGAACAGTGTTTTCTCAGGGGTGCAGAAGGAAATAAGTTTGTTGATTCAATGTTTTGTTGATGGCGAGTGAGATGATTTCCAGTTAATTAAAATGCATTTATTCCCCATTGTATTATTATTCTTAAATGTATTAATCTATAATTATTCTTGTTATTATTATTCTTTTTATTATTTTACTTTCTTGTGTTTTGTTTGTATCTTTTATTGTTAATTGTTGTGTAAATGTTTGTCGGATCAACATTTGTAAGTCAATTTGTTATTTTGTTATTCAAAAAAAAAATATATTAATAGAAAAAAAGTTGAAAAAGCCAGACAACATGTTCAGGTTAAAGGCAAGGTTATTATAGTTTTGCGTTTTTAATTTGTTTTAATTTCCAAACTATTTTTTGATTTTTCTGTACTTTTCAATAGTTCATTTAGTTAATGGTTTTATTAGTGTTAGTTTGAAATTTATTTTGCGAACACAATTTCTTGTTCTACTTACTAATTTTACTTTAGCAGAGAAAAGAAGTTTAAACATTAACTTTTGCACAAACCTCTTGCTAATAAAAATATTTTATATTAAAAAACCGAACCAAAAAGCAAACAGATGCAATAAATAACAGTAAAAAATCTCTATATATTAGACAGCACTGTGATATACAGTTAAACATGTCTAGTTTATATTTTTTTGGCAAATAAAAAAAAAGTTACAAAGGCATGTTTTTTTGTTAATATAGAAAATATGTATTATATACAGTAAAAGCGCATCTACAGGTGTTTCTCTAAATGAGTGCTTATTAAATCTAATAATGATTATTCATTTTGTTAATAATTATTTGTTAACACCTTAGTTTATGTCGCTACTAGTCTATTATCAGCCTATTATTAGGATATTAAGTGTTCATTAGTAGTTATAAAGTATGATTTATCCCTAAACCTAAACCCAACTACTACCTTACTAACTATTGATAAATGGCTAATTAGTAGTAGATTGAGCTAGTAGTGTTGGTTAATTGTTTGTTAACACCATGAATTGTGCCCTAAACTAAAGTGTTACCAATTAATTAGCCAATTTCAGTGACTTGTTAGCTTTAGTTTTCATTCACTGTGATTTTTTTAGTTAACAAAAATGTTTTTTTTGACAAATAGTTTACTAAAATAACCTTGATGCAAGGCATGGCTTTGTAATCTTCCTGTGCGTGCTTATTAGCTGGGAATGAAGTAGGAGAAACACTGGGGGATTATGATCCGGTGATTGATGGATATTTTTGGGGCTGACTTAATAAGTCCTGCTTCGTACCTGGTTCTCATATTACTTCTTCAATGTTATATTGACTTTCACAGAGCATGCAGGTATATCCCTGCAGGGAGTATGCATGTGTGTGTGTGAGTGTGTCATTATTTAGAGATGTGAAGAAGCATAGGGATGTGAGCAACAAGGTATGCAGCCTCGATGACGGTTCAATTTTTCATTTAAGAGGTGGTGGAGAAGGGTAGCCTGCAAGTTATTGTTCATATTTGCCTGGGGCATCACAGTTCTACAGCCGGCCGTGCCTACAGAATATTCTATCTGTGCCAGAAATGCCTGCCACCCACTGGAGTCTCCCTGTCCTTCTATTCCACTCCAAAGGTGACCCTTATTTCACTCTCTCTATGCCACTGTTTCTTCATCTCCATTTTAATCTTCCTAAGCTTATTTGTTCCACTGGAAATCCTGGGTAACCATCATCTCATTATCCTGTAATGCTCCTGGATCAGAATCTAACCAGAGGTTGGGGAAAACAGTTTTTAATTCTTTTTCATTTTAATTATTTCATTTTGTCAATGAATTACTTAATTGTTCTGTTGGATACATTACATTTTACTGAATTACTACTTGGTTAAAATATGTTTAATTAACAAAAAGGCCTCATAAATACACAAAAACCAATGAATGAACGAATCAAAGAATGAATAAATAAAAGAATAAATGAATAAATCAAAGAACGAAGGAA
This sequence comes from Danio rerio, assembly GCF_052040795.2. Lineage (NCBI taxonomy): Eukaryota > Metazoa > Chordata > Actinopteri > Cypriniformes > Danionidae > Danio > Danio rerio. The sequence continues at coordinate 3,764,009 of NC_141044.1, forward strand.
TGAATGAATCAAAGAATGAATGAATCAAAGAATGAATAAATCAAAGAATGAACAAATGAATGAATCAAAGAATGAATAAATCAAAGAATAAATGAATAAATCAAAGAATGAATGAATCAAAGAATGAATGAATCAAAGAATGAATGAATGAATGAATGAATGAATGAGTGAATGAATGAATCAAATAATGAACAAATGAATGAATCAAAGAATAATTTAATGAATAAATCAAAGAATGAATTAATAAATCAATCAAAGAATGAATGAATTAAAGAAAGAATGAATGAATGAATCAAAGAACAAATTAATGAATCAAAGAATGGATTAATGAATAAATAAATGAGTCAAAGAATAAATAAATAAAATAATAAATAAATTAATAAATCAAAGAATGAACGAACAGATGAATCAAAGATTGAATTAATGAATGAATCAAAGAACGATCAAATTAATGAATGAATCAATCAAAGACTAAACCCAACAACCCAGGCTCATTCTGGAAACGTAGCCCTATATAGATTTCTGGAGAGCACCAAATACGTCCCAAGAGCTACGTTTTTTTCGAATCCACCAGAGGCAGCTGTGTACGGTTTTTAAGATCTCAAATTTCTCTTGCGAGTGCCATTCGCACCTGCTGTACTAGTGTAAATCCACCAGAGCCTTCTGTTGACTGACTGACTGACTGACCAACCGACCAATAACCCCCATCTACCCACTTCCCTAAACCCAACCGACAGTGTTTTCAAAAGCAAATTTTAAAAAAGCCTAGTTTTACCATGTTTTCAGATTTTACCACATTCTCACCCCGTTATTTACATTATTTTTTGGCTTTTGTTTTTGTCTTACCCGCTTTCTGGAACTGTTCTTCTCCTGACTCTAACCCCGTAGTCATGGTCAACTTCCCTATGTGTCTCAAGTCTGCCGACATATGCTGCATGCAACTGGACAAACTGGTAACAGCGGGATAGCCGTCCATACAGAGGTAAGCGGTCAGCTGGTAGTGCGAAAAGGAACGCCGTCATGCCGCCCCGTAGCATTTGTTTTAAAGACGAAATGCAGCCATATATCCCTCTGGCTACATAATTTGCGATCTCCAGAAATGTATATAGGGGGACGTTTTCAGAATGAATCTATGTTGTATTATTATTATTATTAATTATTCTTATTTACAATTAAATATTAAAATATCACAAATATAGGCTGATCTCACAAGGAATAATAACTATTTTACGTTTTGTCAGTTTAGTAGCTATACTGTACACGTTTTTTTTAAAAGGAGACATGGAACCAAACCACAGCCATCACTGAGGGATGAGCAACTCATTCTAAAGTGTACAAATGAGATGAATTCACATGACTTAGGCACAAAATCAAAAAAGTTAGGAATTGCCTTGAGATGAGATGCATGAAAACTAAAAATGAAATGCCTCCACATATCCACGTTATAGACAGAAATGCTGTTCCTATAGAAAAGCTGCTACTACTAGTTGCTGCATTGAATGTCATTAAAGGAAAGCAGAAAGAAAGAGAGAAATCTGGGGTCTTGAGAGCAGTGTGACAGCGGCAGAGCTGGCAGCGGTTGCTATCAGCAGGGCCCTGCGGCACAGGAAGACACCCTACAGGCAGTGGTTTGAGCGCCATCCAATCCTTAGATCTCCACACTACTGAGAAACCATCATACAAGCTCAAACACACACACAAGCGCAAACTCACGTTTCACTGACCAGATGCTGCTGGGTCATTCTGTGATGCAAAAGGAGAAACATTTCTGATTTCATGTACATGTTTCCGTCATCGTTTCTAAGAGACTCGACTGCAGACGCCGTATAGTCTGACTTTCAAGAATTTCCACAAGGAAGTGCATTTCTGGAACTAAACTAGTGAGGCAAATCCTCTTAGAAATCCTTTTAAAGAGCGTAGCGAGCAGGAGAAAGGAGAAGTTTCTCTCCGGCAAACATGTGCAGGTTGTTTGGCTGCTGTAGTAGGAGAGGAAAGACAACATTCTCCCTGTCGGCTCTGTGCAGGAACGGGGATGAATACTAATGCAGCGCATGAAACTCTTGCACTTACACACAAATGAGAGCTGCTGCCCACATACAGTATACGCATATACATTCACATGCTTGAGGAAAAAAAAACTAAAAAAGTTACAATGAACTGTAGAGTCGCATATATTTGTGATTGTTTTGTAAACTAGGAAAGGCAAAGCTCCATTATTAAATGGTAAAGGGCCATGATTGGCACATGTGAATTAATTTGAGGAATATGTTAGAGGCAAGTCTCAAACTGGTGTGCATATCTGAAAACCATCGTTTGCCAACTAATGTCGCAAGTTCCATCGGTACAAACGTAGTTTGCTGATTTGGCGTTTCCCAAATCCATCGATTTAATAAACATTCACAAACTGCGATGCAAACTTGTACGCTTGCAATTACACATATAGAGCTGTAGTCAGAAGCATGGTTCATGGTTCTATTCCCAGTTATTCACCATATGCCCTATTCATTTTAAACGTTCCAACATACGCACACACACACACACACACATATATATAGGGCTTAATCAATGCCGAACAAGCCGGATTCAGAACCTTTGAAATCAGATCCCTCACCTTCTTAATATTGACAATTGCGTTCCCTTCGTGGTACACTTTGAAATCATTTATGCATTTTATTTTGAACACAACCGTGGCTCATGAGGGCTATAGATGACCTATTATTTAAAAGTGGAATTTATGCTATATAATTTATGTCTCCAAAGCTCCTGAAAACAAAATATAAAGCATAAATTAATGAATTAAAATTTGAATTTACAGTAGGCTATTTATTAAGAAATTTAAAAAAATCCTACTTAACAATAATATAAATAATAATAATAATAATACTATTACTACTACTAATAATACTACTACTACTACTAATAATAATAATTATTATTATTATTAGTTTTTATTTATTTTTTATTATTGTTGTTATTATTATTATTATTATTATTATTATTATTAAGTAGGATTGTTTTCATTTCCTAATAAATTGCCTATCTCAAATTACAACCATTAACGATTGACATTATTTCAATATTACGTGTTAGCTTTTTGTAAGTGGTTTTATGTTTAAAAACAGAATATTGATAATATTTGTAAAGGAAACATAGGGCCTATATGTGCCGTTTACATATATTTCAATTAATATGGAAAATCAATGCGTAATATTGGACAAAAAAAAAAAGCGTGTTAGTGTAAAACAATATAATTTTTACAAAAAAAAAAAAAATGTTTCTCTGTAAAAAAATGTGTTACTCCACCCCGTTTAGAGCATCATTATGGACATTTTAAGTTATAACTAACGTGGTTCAAGCGATGGATCAGCGACAGAGCAACTACGGTTTTGGGAAACACTCGTCACTACATTGTTCTTTTCCCAAACGACTGTGTACTATGACTAGCGTCCTATGATAGTTCAGTCGTAAATTCCCTTGCAGTTTGGTAAACACACCCCTGAACAATTCTTCTGGCATGTAATATTATGCAACAACTTAAATAAAGCCATGGAACATATACATAGCTACAATCTTCATGTTAATCTGCATTTTGCCTTTCGGTTTAATTATGCTGTATTCAGTGTAATGACTACATTTCATGAATTAACAAATTAATTAATTCATTAGAACATCACATCAATCAAATAATCTTAATAAATGACTGACTGCTCTCTCTCTATGCTGATTAAATGTGGACTCCATCTGGACACACAAGAGCTTGAAAATACACTTTAGAGTTCTCTACGAAGAGGGAAAAAAACACCATTTCCCTAGTCTGATTGCTATTTACATATTTGACTAAATAACAAAAGAATGGGTCTGAGGATTGTTTGTCGATTTGCTCTGTGCTTTTTTCAATCTCCTTTGGGCAACAGATTGAATTAACGTTTATAGACACTGCCATGTCATACATGAGGAAACTAGAGATTGTGCAAAATAACAATACTTTCGCAATTTAGCTCTATAAACACATCCAAAGTGAAACGAGGAAGCGTTTGTTGCCGCATCGACTTTCTCTCTGGAGTCAGAGGTTCCCGAATGATAATTTGCCTCATTTACATCCTTTTTCCGTATGAATAGATCTGTGAATAGATTCTGTTTACCTCTGCTTTCCTAAGTACACACGCATGTGTGTGTTTACACTAGATATGCCGTCCTGTCCTGCCCAAAGCAAATGTTAAAGCCTGTGTGCTAACATAAAATGCTTCCACCTTTTGCTCTGTCCTCTCCCCCATAATCCATCTGCACTGCCCCATGCCTCCCCAAACATTATCTCCTCCCTCTTAATTAAGTCTTGGCTGGCTGTTCTGTATGCCCGTGTTCCCGCTGCTTTGGTTATTAAGGCCCGCCGTATGGAGCGGGTGGCCTGCCAGCAGCTGGACTGGAATACTCACCTGGGGCAAATGAGGGCATTTGATCCTACTGGGCCGGTGTCCCGCTCTCGCCTCAGGTGCCAGCCTGAAGTTGAAGAGTGCCTGCAGGGCGCACACAGCCGCCTGCCTCTTTGCCTGCTTCTTACTGCGACCCGAGCCCTCGAATATCCTGCCATCCACTCGAACTGCCATGATGAAGCTGCGGTGCGCCCGCTTGCCCTGGGCGTGCTCCGACAAGCAGGCGTATCGCAGGCCAGGCCGCAGGTCATTGAGCAGGACGACCGGGCTAGGCTGGGGCGGGGAAACTGGAGCTGGTGGAAGGCAGGGGTCTTCTTGCCTGGCCTGTACCACCATCAAGTCCAACGTGTGGCGCAAGCGGAGAGCACTCGATAACAACTCGTTCTCAGCAGAACGGCAGCCGTCAGGCTCGAAGCCTTTGAAAAGAGTGTCCGGGAAGTCGGCCTGGTCTGAGGTGAAGTCGGCTGTAGGGTTGCTCAAGCCTCCCATGGCCAAATGAGCTTGCGAGGCATTGGGGAACTGGATGAATGATTTGAGAGCCATCTCGGCGGCTTTCATCTTAGCCTTCTTCTTTGTTGGACCAGTACCCTCAAATGTTAGTCCATTGACTTCTACTGCGATGGAAAAGAGTGGTGCGTGGACCGGTCCTGTTTGAGAGACCATTCGGTACTGTAGGCCTGGTCTCAGCTCGTTTAACTGGACCAGGGCATTCTTTGGTGCATCAGACCATGCAAGTTTCTTGCAGTACAGCCGCAATTTGCGCAAGTGTCCATTATTGTCCTCCTCCAAAGGCCGCTTTCTTTTGAGGCCAGATGCCCCATCTCTGGGTGAATCCGAGAAGAAAAGTGTCTGACAGTCTGATGTAACAATGGCGCAATCCTCCAGATTTCCTGTGTTACGGTTCTCCTTGACCTCAGCACTGCTGGTGCCTATGTTGAAAGCAGAAATTTTGTATTATTAAAGAGGTAATTTTGCCGTCTTCTACTCTGTTCTGCCTATGATGAAAAGCCTGTAAGTTCATATACTAGTTAATAAACTCTCATTTCCATCCCAAAAGCAGCTGCTCTTAACAGTTTCCCGTACGACAAAGCCAGCCTTACTTAACTGTTGCAAAAATCTGAGGACAAATCCTCTAAAATGGGGCATTATCTAGCAAATCACTCTATAATCTCCCACAAAATTGGCTTGGAGTCCATACTTAAAGTGGGTACAAATCGTCTCTCCCATATACAATGCAAAGGAGGCGCTGTTTTGTAATGCCGGGGAGCAGACGGTTATGAGATTTCAGAGTGTGAAAGTCTGATCACACATTAAAGCCTCTATTTCACACCCCAACTGTGTTGTGATGGAACCAAATGAAATTCATCTGTGAAAATAAACTTCAACACATGGATGCAAGCCTAAATTGTCAGTAAAAAAAAAAAAAAAAAAAAGACTGAAATGTTCTTTAGTGCTGTCTGCTTTTAACTCTTAAGTGGATATCGTAAATCAGCCATACACACACACACACACATATATATATATATATATAGACAAAACTTCAACATTAGGATAGAAAAGGGTTTGCTGTATACTGACTCAGTGTGTCCTCATCTTCTGTTCCGTTGGCCACCGGGGTCATGTACTTGAAGGGGGCGATCAATGCAGACAACATGTTCATTTTTTCTAAAAGGAAAAAAATAAGAAAACAAAAGAAAGGTCATAACAAATCCAGCAAAAAGATTAAAAATGATGATAAAAAAGATGACGTTATGTGAACTGAAATATGGTTCAATGTAACAGGGTTTGGTAAATTGATAAGCCAAGGCTGTATTTTCCTCCGGATCCACTAGTGTGTTGTTAACACTGCAGGTTCTTATTAGCGACTCTCCTGGGCTCAACCCAGACTGTGGGGAACTGACAAAAGCTCCTGGACTAATAATTACTTCCCACCTTTTCCCAGCATCTCCTAATGATCAATAATGTTAATGGGCTGACAAGTAAAAATGAGCAGCAAGTGAAAAAAGAGGGACAGTAGGAACAAAGATGCGAAATAGAAGCCTGCTCGCCATTTATTTCTGCTTCTGACTGCTTCAAACAGGCAATTTCTGATTAAAACATTTTGCATTTTGACCTAGTTTAGAGGACCTGAAGTCAAAATAGAACATCTGTCCTGGAATTAACAAGTGGCTTTCAAACTTGTTGAATATACTATGCTTTCTTCTTCTTCTTCTTTTGTCTTAGTCCCGTATGGTTGCGGGGCCGGCTCTTTGAAACAAGTCCTCCATTTAGACTTGTCCATATGATAACGACTTTTTTACACATTCCGGCCGGCCTGTCACCCTCATACACTCATACACAACGGACAATTTAGCCAACCCAATTCACCTGCAGCATGTCTTTGGACTGTGGGGGAAACCGGAGCACCCGGAGGAAACCCACGCGAACGCAGGGAGAACATGCAAACTCCTCACAGAAATGCCAACTGAGCCGAGGTTTGAACTAGCGACCTTCTTGCTGTGAGGCGACAGCACTATGAATATACTACGCTTTATTTAACTGAAAACCAAATGTCATGTAAACATTATTAAAGTGCACATGGCACCAAAACTAACTATATTGACTTTATTAGCTCGCATTGCTAATTTTGGGGTGAACAATTCATCTGTGCATGTCTCTAAAGAGCACCTATGATGAGAATCATCTTTTGTAAGCTGTTTGGACATAACTGTGTGTAGCTATAGTGAGTTTACAGTCATACTGGACTGATAGAAACACAATAAGACTCTTTTTTTTAATTTCCTGACGTCAAAATAAAATTCAAATCCCTCCCATTTTGAGGCCCACCGCAACATGACGGTTTTCCCGCCCACCGAATTAACTGACAGACACGTGTTAACATGTATAATCATATCAACAAGACAGGCCATGTGCAAAGCAACCGGAATTATCTGCAGCTCAAGAATGAGTGTTACAAGTTTGAAATGTTTTTAAAACCGTGCATGTTTATAATAAATATAGTAAAATCACTGTAATTCATCACCACAGCCACATAGTGTCAGTACAATTATGAAAGAAGATGCTTCAATCCCGGTTTGTGGACTTAAATCAGGTTTATTCTGTGCAGAAACGTGCAAAGCTAAAAGCGCACAATTCATAACGACATCATTGTTGCAGAAAGGCTTGAATTAACTCCACAACAAATATATCAAGTACTGCAGTACAGGAGGTCTGCTTTATTCTTGTCTGTCACTGTGCTGTTTATCTAAATGAAGGCTGCACGCACCGGTGCAATACAAATAGATCACTGACACGCAATCTATTTGCTATCTATCACAATCTGTCATCTACATTGGCCGCAGTGTATGTGTGTGAATATGTGTGTATGCGTGCGTAAAACATATTCTTTACATTATATGCTTATGCCCTATTGGCGGTTCATTCCTCTGTGGTGACACCGGATTAATAAAAGGACTAAGCCAAAACGAAAATTAATTAATGAAAATAAATGAAATAGCTATTAAAAATCGGTACATGTCTGTGTATGTATATGCAGCACTTCTCATTTTGCCATTAGAGCAGTGTGCAGAGATCCTCTATGGATCCCCAACCATATCTAAGCCCCTGATGTTTGTAGAAACATGAAAGCGAGTGCTTTTGACCAAGGGTAGAGTGCAGAGTCACCTTGGGGCCTCAACCCTCGCTAGGCACCAACATAAAGAAACCTGGGGCTGAGTCATTTTGACACAGAGGCACCTTGGGGCCGTAGACCTAGAAGAATACTATACAAACTTGGAGGTGGCTAATTTGATGTTAGTGTAAAGAAATATTGCCCCTGCCATATCTTGGCACCTGATTAATGTAGGCATAAGGGAGTGAGATCTCTTGCTCGAGGGTAGGGTTCAGAGGCTCCTTGGGGTCCCAAACCAAGCCAGGCGCCAGTGTTTTATTTATTGTAAAACTTGTGGGTGATGTTATTTCGACACGAGGGCAGTAGAAAGAAATTCAGAAACTAGCTCTTTTCATGAAGTGTAAGTACAGAGGCACAATATGATCCAAAGCTAAGATATCCTTTAAAGCAGGGGTCATCAAACTTGTTCCTGGAGGGCCGGTGTCCTGCAGATTTTAGCTCCAACCCTAATCAAACACACCTGATCAAGCATGGTAAACAGTGTGATTACAAAGCAATACAGATGTATATTCATGCAGGTATTTAATTAAGCACTGTAAAATGAGTATTTGCTTCAGTGTAAGTACATATTATTTAAGGCCACATAATATTAAGGGGGGCCGAAAGTGTTTGTGTATTTGCGTAATTATGCTGCTGTATAATCATTATATAATCAGTGTCATTAAATGATCTCAAAATGACAATAATATTGCTTCCTGCAACAATTTCTGTGACAATACTGTATCTGCACTTTTTTCATTACCATGTGGGAACAGCAATGCACCTAAACAGACCACTCGTGATCAGATTAACAATAATACCTGGTGAACACTGGGCTTTTATCATATTTATGCACCTCTTTTTTTACTAGAGAAAATATATATATATATATATATTTTTTTTTTTTCAGGACACAGATCAGATGCAGTCGAATCTGGGATTGCCAGCCATAAGCAGACAATCTGAGAGACATGAAAAACACAAAAACAAACTCGCTTGTCAGTCCAGCCACAAACACATGTCGAAAAACCTACTTCATCATCTTGTGGCCAGGTTTTCAATCACATGCTTACAAAGATCTATTTGCACGCTTCGGAAATGGTTTGCTGTCTATTCCATATCATAGCAGAGAGTCAAAAACAATTCCAGCACTTACTGTAAGCGGAAGGAAGTGACACCACTTAAATAAAAGAGAGTGCCATCACTGGGGGAAAAAAAAAAAGTTTTTGTTTGGTTTCTAGTTCAAATATCAAGAATCAAGAAATATTTTCAAATCAAGAAGCATTTATATGTATAAACATATATCAACAGCAAAACACTTTTGTTGCATAGGTATTTGAATTATATACATATATAAATACACACAAATATTAAAATTAATATAATAAATATCAAAATATAAAAAATAACACTCAAATACACTCAAAAGTTGTTTTTTAGTTATCTGCTTGTTCAAACTACTTTTTTAAAATGAGTTGAATCGACACAATCTTGATGTTTTGCTGGACAACTTAATTGTTAAAGTTAAGGAATTGTGTGAAACAAATAATAATCCTCTACTTTATATAGCGCCTTTGAATGAAGCATCTTAAGGCACTTTACAGACATAAAATGTGCAGCACTAAAAGGATGAATGCAAACAAAATGTAATAATAAAAAATAAATAAAAACGTAAAATAATAATAATAATAGACCTAAAGAATAATATATAAGTCCAATAAAATTAAATAAAAGCTACCCTAAAAAGTTTTTGAGAAAAGTTCTTGGTTTTGAGAAAGGTTTTGAGAGCTGATTTAAAAATACTTGTATTTATATATAAATAACAAATATCCACAGTACACACACATATTTTACATAAGAACATACTTTTATTTTGGATGCAATTAATCACGCTTAAAATTTTTCCAGCACTAATTATTTATAAAAAAAAACAAAGACAATATTTGATATTTGATATTTGTTGATTTTTAAATTTTTGGACTAAAAACTAGACAAAAACATTTATTCATTCATTTTCCTTCGGCTTAGTCTCTATTTCAGAGGTCGCCACAGTGGAATGAACCGCCAACTATTCCAGCATGTTTTATGCACAACCCAGTACTGGAAAACACCCATATACAATCATTCACACACACACACACACACACACACACTCATACACTTTGGCCAGTTTAGTTTATTCAATTCACCTATAGCGCATGTCTTTGGACTGAGGGGGAAACCGGAGCACTTGGAGAAAACCCACGCCAACACGGGGAGAACATGAAAACTACATTCAGAAATGCCAACTGGCCCAGCCAGGACTCGAACCAGCTACCTTCTTGCTGTGAGACGACAGTGCTTACCACTGAGCCACCATGCCACCCTAGACAAAAACACTTAAAGAAAGAAAACGGACAAAGTCAATATGGTAACAATAATGGCTGGGTTTACCCAAAAGTCATCACGTGAGAGTCTAAGGCACGTGTCGGACGCCCCCACCCGCCCCCTGATGACTGGCAATACCACAATCTAAAACAGCCTCACCTATCAGCCAGCCATATGAAATCCCTCTTGCTTGACTGAAACGTGACCAAACCCTGGCAGCGGGGAATTTTGACAACTCGTAATGTGTTGAGTGTGATAAGGAGCAGGAATCCAATTATTTTGCTTTCCCAAGCAGTAGTGGTCAAGAGATTCTCTCTCTCTCTTCCTCCCATCAGAAGTGTGTGAGGATTTATAGGTCACATATAGCACAAACCCGAGTGCTGAATGTCAGCACAGCAGATACGGTAGCTGCATTGTACGTTTCCTGTGTGTCACTTCCTGAATGATGGCCGAGGAGCAGAGGGCATGAATAAGTGATGGGAGGTGCTATCGCTGTCATCAACCAATCACGAAAAGTGCTGAGACAGACACTCATACTGATGTTGAGGTCTCTCCAAGTTCAGCGGTATCTAACAAGCTCAGAGCCAATGAAGGTTACACGCTTGAAGCGGCACCAAGGATCATCCGAGGCCTACAGGAAATTATATGCGAAGTCGGTTCATCTCACAAACGACAAAAGGGTAAGGCGTACTACTAAATTTAGACAGAATACACAGCTTCTTTAAAGGGTGTAGTGACAGCATCTGGATCCATGACAAATAAGAGCACCAACAATATAAGGACAAAAAATGTAAAATATGTGCTTCAGCCTGCATTATTTTTTGAGAAACTTGCATCTTTGACACATGTTTGACTGGAGTTTCTAGGTAAAATGGACACTAGGGGGCAGTATGAAACTAATAACTTCTGTTCCTTTTCACACTAATGATAATAACAAAGACATGATGTTGATAACACGTAATTTCAGTGCAGTTCCTTGCATAACACCAAATTAATCAATATAGGGTTTGAGTTTGGTGACGCCTGCATCAACAAAAAAGATAAAAGCAATGTAAAATTAAGGTAAAACTACTTTTAGTGCACTTTTCCCTTGCGTTTGGTTTTGAAAACACTAGTGGTTGGGTTTAGATCAACACAACTTCAAATCAACCAATTATCAATGTAATTTGACGTCATTATTAGACGTCAAAATAACATCCTTAGATGCTGGCTAGACATAGAATTTTGGTCATGACCTAAATTTAACCTAATATTAATGTCTTATGATGTTGTGTGCCTACTGGGATGTCTTTGGATTGTGGGGGAAACCGGGGCACCCAGAGGAAACGCACGCCAACAAGGGGAGAACACGCAAACTCCACACAGAAATGCCCTGCCCAGCCCAGCTAGGACTCCAACGAGCAACTTGCCACCCTGTGTTGTTTCATCTTGTTTTAATAAAGTAGCTTGAACAAGCAGCAGAAATCACATATTTGAGTGTTACATGTACTTACATTTGTTTCGTTAATTCGGTTATTCGGTAAAACAAACATTTTAAGTAATCTGAACTAATTCGGTTTGACAGTGAGGTGGAAACAGCAATGGATCAGAACTAACCACTCATGATCAGATAAACAATAATCAACAAAAATTTATGCACCACATTTTAACTGTTAAACGACCATTTTTGACATTTGTGAACAGCCAAAGCAAGTAATTTACTTCCATTTGCAAGTACTTTACAGCATTTTGAAAAGTATCATTTAGTAGAAAGGCCTAGACGTCAACAGAATGCACAACAGATATATTAATGAACAGAGTGAAATATGAGGAAATGTATTTTGTGAGGGTTCTGATAGTAACTAAGGAAAAGATCAATAACAGAAACAAAAGACGAGCAGCGCACATCAGCCAGACACAATCAGTGGCCTCTTGCTCAGTCAGTTGTCACCGCTGGATGTTTTGTCACGACACCCTCAAGCGCTTTGACTCGCCTGTCGGTGGATACAAACAAATGAGCAACTAGCTGGAGCTCTAAAAACCAATCCATTACTGCTGCCATGTTGAGGAAAGATGAATCATTATTCTCTCTGAAACTACAACTGTCACGATTCCCAGATTCCAGCAGTTGTAACACACAACACAAAAACTACTGTATTATTCAACAAATACCTACAAAGTAAGTAAAAGATGATGTAGGGGTGGGACGGTCACAAAATTGTCAGTTCATTGTTTTTTTGCCTTGATTTTGGGTGATCCCCAATTATAACACTTAAATACCATTTAGAAAAAACATAAGTGTATAAAATACAGTCTTATAATATAGCGGTTACAATATTTTAAAAATAAGTTATTCCAAAGGTTGTGCATTCAAAATTTTAGCCTTTAAGTTTTCATTTAGTCTTTTGTTGTCGATTAAAGGTAACGGGAACTGTTTTAGATAATTACATTTTATTAGATTAATAGGTTGTTGTAAGAGAATATTACACAACTCGATTCTGATTGGTCAGTTGCAAAATTTCAAAGTATGTTATTCCAAGATAACAACCGCTAAATAACGCAGGCTCATTCAGGAACTTCGAATCCTGTTTGACTGTCAGTGAAAACCTTCAAATCCATTGACTTACATACGTGCATTCATATGTATCTGCTTGTCTGTCCCGCTGCGGTTTTTCACTATTTTTGACTGTTTGAGATTGAATAATGTGCAGGTTAGTGTATATTCCATCAGCTTCACTCAGCCAGTTTTGTTTTTGAATGTTTGGCACCATCTTGAGACAGAATAATGCACAGGTTAGTGTATACTCCATCGGCTTCACTCAGCCGGTTTTGTTTTTGACTGTTTGGGGCCATCTTGTGACTGAATATTGTGTAGGTTAGTGTATACTCCATCAACTTCACTTAGCCAGTTTTGTTTTTGACTGTTTGGCGCCATCTTGAGACAGAATATTGTGCAGGTTAGTGTATACTCCATCAGCTTCACTCAGTCAGTTTTGTTTTTGACTGTTTGGTGCCATCTTGTGACTGAATATTGTGTAGGTTAGTGTATACTCCATCAGCTTCACTCAGCCGGTTTTGTTTTTGACTGTTTGGTGCCATCTTGTGACTGAATATTGTGTAGGTTAGTGTATACTCCATCAGCTTCACTCAGCCGGTTTTGTTTTTGACTGTTTGGTGCCATCTTGTGACTGAATATTGTGTAGGTTAGTGTATACTCCATCAGCTTCACTCAGCCGGTTTTGTTTTTGACTGTTTGGTGCCATCTTGTGACTGAATATTGTGTAGGTTAGTGTATACTCCATCAGCTTCACTCAGCCGGTTTTGTTTTTGACTGTTTGGGGCCATCTTGTGACTGAATATTGTGTAGGTTAGTGTATACTCCATCAACTTCACTCAGTTTTATTTTTGACTGTTTGGCACCATTTTGTGACTGAATAATGCACAGGTTAGTGTATACTCCCCCAGCTTCACTCAGCCGGTTTTGTTTCTGTGAGCTAGCTTTTTTTGACTGTTTGGCGCCATCTTGTGAACAATGTTTTGTGGCAGGTAGCCACACTATAAAACTGTTTCAAAAATTCATTGATGCTGTCAAAGTAAATCAATACTTTGAACAAGAAGCAAAACTGTATATTTTGAGTGCATATACATCTGACACTCGCTCTTTCCATACATGTTTATCTGACCCTACTATACTACTCTGAGTATACCTGACAATACTCTAAAGCACATAAAGCAGGCAGTGTCAGGTCAGAAGTGAAGGAATGGCGTGTTGTGAGCAGACAGAAGAGCAGAGCAACACTGTAAATGCAGAAGAGGAGCAGAGCAGAGGTAATGAGGCAATCACATCTCCCCACGGCCCTCATAACCGGCAGGTCAGACGAGACGCTGGAGACTCCATTCAGAACGGCAGCGGGGAAATCACTGACTCTCTTTATCTCTCTCTCTCTCTTCTGCCTTTCTTTCAATCACTCTTTCTGTGCAGGAGATCAGCGATTAAACACTGGTGAAGTGGCAAATGAGGGAGGCCGTATTGTCTCGACTTCACGCTAGCAATCGGATTTCTGTCAGACCGCTCAGCTGGAGACTGGGAAAGACACCTTTTGTGTGCTAACCACAGATGTGTGTGTGTGTGTGTTAGGCGTACTTAGCTAAAGTCTGGAGATTAATTTGACCCTAAAATTTAGCTAAACGCAACAACATCTCCTTTTAAGGACATCTATCTATTTCTTCATTCTTTCTTTGCTTTTCTTGTTTTCTTTCTTTCTTTCTTTCTTTCTAACCGTTTCTTCTATTCTTTCTTTGCGGGTTGTAAGGCTAAATGTTTAGTATCTTCGCTCAATTGTGATAAAGCTTCTCATTATTATTTTCCATAAAGTTATCTCTATATATGTTTGACTTGAACTCACCTAATGTTTATGCTCGTGATATTTATATTATTTGTTAATTAATGACCACTTCATGTGAATCTGCGTCTCATTTCGGAGTCTGCTACTGTTCACCGGAGGTTGCATTTCAGTCATGGATGCAGGCTCAGACAGCCTTCCTGACTTAATAAAACAAATATACTGTTTTCCACCAAGGCAATTTGGGGTGCTGGATATAAAAATATTATAGTTGGCTAAAGTGGCAGTAGGTGGGTTAAAAGAACCAAAATAAAGACAGCATTCCTGCGCGTAACTCACATTTTCAAAGCAGAATATATGACTTCAGCACTGTTTTTCAGATAAACAAGAATGTTGACTTAGCATGTTTCTTAAATATCCCCAAACATATTATACTTGTATGCTTCAAGAATTTACATACAGCACCTTTAAGTAAAAAATAAATCAGTTTACAAAGTTTTGAACAAGTTGATAATAAATAGATAAATAAATAAATAAATAAATAGATAAATAAATAAATAAATAAATAAATAAATAAATAAATGCAAACTTCAGGGAAAAAACAAACAAAATAAAATGAATAAAATAAAATGTACAATGCATTCACATAATTCTAATTTTAACAACAACACCAATACTAATAATAGTAAAAAAAACATACAAGTAATATGAATATTTAAATAAGTAATTATGAGTAAATTAAGTACACAAACAAAATGAGCCACTTGATAATTTTGGCAATACATAAATAAAGCAACTTTCAGGAAAAACTAAAAACAAAATCTATTATGCATTTCGTTTTAAAACAACAATTATGGTAAACAAGCTGAAATAAACTTCTCTTCATAGCATACCAATACAGGCCGACACAGCAAGCAGAAACAGGTTCTGTGATGAGGCCGAGTGAGCAGACGGAGTGATATTTAGCACCCGATTAGCGCCAACAGCAGACATAGTGCAGCGGCCATCTGCTTTACATGTGTTTCTCTTTTCCATGCCAGAGACAGAGGTTTAGCATACTAGCTGCTGCTAACGCCACTGTCCGCGGGCACCAATCCTAATCGCCCGCCACAACAGCTGTGGGTACAGACAACCCGTCCAACACCAGATTAAATTAACGTTACGAGATCAGCTTTTGTGCTTATTGGCATTATGTGTCAGAGGAACGGCTGGGACTGAAGTCTGGCAAAAGCACAGAGGTTATAAAGGTGGTTATGAGGCAGATTCTGCAGAAAAAAAACAATCAAATATCTGTTTAAATGTTTGTGGTCAGTGAGATTTATGGTAAAACAATGTATATTTTAAACAATTTAACATGTTTAATATATACTCATTTATATTCTTTCTAGCTCCCAATTCTGATTGGCTGATAGCCATGCAATATTCTAATATTCTGCAATTAACAGCACTTGCACAGCCTCTTCACCCTTGTGCATTACTCCACCCACATAGAGCGACAGCAGATCAATAGACTCACTACAGTTTGACAAATATTGCAGCTGTTGGACAAGATAATGTACTTTTGAGGCTTTTTTTAGATGAGAATGTAGTTGTGTAGATTGCAATTATGCAGTTTATTTATAAGGATAGCGTTTATTTATTTATAATTTCGGAGATTCAGCTTATTAGCGGCCATCAGCCTGTCATACTGAGCAGAGCAAAGACGGTTGACGTTCTGCCACAAGATGGTGACAGAGACCGCATAATAAGCCTTAAAAAAAAGGGAAAACTGCATAAATTTCAAACTAAAGTTGAACAAATCTTTAAAAAACAAGTAAGTGACATTCAAAGTCGATATCTCTATCTTTTGTATTTTGTAGTGCTGTATTTATACCATAGTAATCTGCTAGTGTTTACTCTCAGTGTTTGATTTTCTCTTTTATACACATGATTATGCCGTTGAACTGTTGTATAAATGCAATATCACACTCGTAAGAGTGTTATGTGGCTGTATATGGTCACTGGTGGGACAACAAGGCACTCAGCCTTGAGCAAACCCACTCTTCCCACCAGTGTCGATATACAGCCATATCTCACTGAACACCTTTAAATAAAATGCATTATTATTATTTTTTGACAAATTGTCAATTTTGGAGAAAAAAAGGTCTACATGCTAAAAAACAATGTTTTAATCTAAAATTTGGGAATAAATATGATCTGACATTCATAGAATCAAAAAAATATTAGCATTTTACTCTAACTCCTATTAAAAGAAAAGTCGAGTAAGAAAAGCTGGGTATTTTCAAGAATAAAAAAAATTATAATACAGTGTCTATTAAAGCGTCTTTTATTCAGAAAAAAAATTTAATTATTAATTAAAAATTCATTATTAATTCGGTCAATTTAAGAAATACATAATAATAATAATAATAATAATAATAATAATAATAAAAATAAATATTTCAAACAACACAAAAGTACACTAAAAACTGAAGAAATGATGCTAAAAAATTCTGCTTTTCAATACAAAAAACTAATATTTTTTAACACACTTCTAAAAAATTACATAAAAAAGAACTTCAGATATTTGAAGTTATAAAATGTACATTTTAGGTGGGGAAAAATGAAAAAAAAAATAAACAAGTATACATGCAACTAGAGTTTTACAAAACAATGTTACACAAAAAACTGTCAAGTTTGTCATCTGCACTCAAATCTTCTGTATGACGAGAAATCCCAAAACACGTTTTCAACTTCTCCTAAAGTCTCTTTAGCGTCAGCGAATGTCAGCGTAATCTCTTTGCAAACACTCATGATCATGTCAGCATCACATGTGCAGCGTTCCACTCCTCCACCAAGAAGAAAAAAACTTTGCTAGATTTATCATAAAAGCTTTTCAGTGTAACAGAATGACTGCAAAAGACTAATCGGTCGGGAAAGGAGTTTAAACAAGTATTAAAATTTGATCTCACTTGAAGACTGACTGAGCAATTCCAGTGACGCATCCATGATGGTGATACAGTGGGGGAAAGGAGTGTTGAACACGTCACAGTTTTTCTCAGAAAACATATTTCTAAAGGTGCTGTTGACTTGAAATTTTCACTGAATGTTGGTAACAACTGAATAAAACCATATAAGCAAAGAAAACAAAACTGATTTGTTTACAGACAAAGATCTGTGTAATAAAATGAAATGACACAAAGAAAAATTATTAAACACATGAAGAAAGGGAGGTGTAGAAAGGCAGTGAAAGCCCAGACAGCAGCTGAAATCTCTCAGTAGTTCTTCAGCAACCCTCTGCCCTTCCTCCGTGTAAATGAATATAAGATGATTAAGATGAAACCAGGGTGGACATTTCAGCAAGACAATGATCCAAAACAGCCAAGGACATTCTCAGATGCTTTCAGAGAAAGAAAATCAAGCCATAGAATGGCCCAGCCAATCACCTGACTTGAATCCAATACAAAATAAAGCTCAGACTTGATAGTCGAGACCCACAGAACCATCAAGATTAAGACACTCTGTTGAAGTCTATAAAAAACTCACGCTGGAGCAATGCACGTGACTTCATTCTCCATATGAGAGGCGTCCTTAAGCTGCCACCACAAAAAAAGCCTTTTATATAATTTTACTATAAATAGTAATAGATTAATAATCTTTCAGATTTCTTTTGTATTATTTTCATATGTATATTGTTTGGGTTTTTCCCAAAAATCTGGTTCAATTCCATGTCAACAGCTTCTTCTGAAATATTATTCCCAGGAAAAAACGTGACGTGTTCTATACTTATTTCCCCCACTCTATATAAACATAAATCTGCTTTTATGATACAGGGCCTGGACAGAAATAAAAAGTCTCTCCATCCCGGACGGTGGTGACGATGTGGCCAGTCAGGGCAAGATGAGACTGATCGCAGCTCCACGCCGCAGGCTGCTTCATCAGAAGGTGTCTGGGATTCATTCAGGATGTGCTAGGGAGAAAGAAATTGGTCTCCATCTTTAGCTTCTATCGCTAGACGTAGACACACTCGCACACGTGAAATACCCTCAAGTCGAATCTGACTGAAAAGTTCAGTGGAAATCCAAGTTAGCCAAGAGCTACAGCTTTGACGGAACTTAAGACAGACATCTTTCGTGTCCTTTTTAAGAATAAAAGTTGACATTTAGGGTCCTGTATTAGGTTTTGAGTCTTCGTAAGTGGAAGCATCGCATAATATGTTTGCAGATATTTAAGAATCATGCTACATTTCTGATTTACTGTTTGAATTCATTGCCAGGTACATTATAACTTTAAACATCTCGTGTTATGTCAAGCTCATACATTTCCATTTTGGTAAACGACTTCATATAATATAAACTGTTGCTTACAGATATAATACGTGACAGAAACAACTGAAATGGTTGATTATGAATCTGCCAGCAGTTTCAGAAACAATCATTTAGCATTTCATTGTTTGCCACTGAATCATCATTCAATCGATTCATTCAAAACAGCTGATTCATTCAAGAATTAAGTGTCTTTATTCATGAACAGCTTACTAGATCACTGACTCACTCGATTCATTCATAAATGCTGACTGATTCAACTCAACTCTATTGTCTTTACAAAACTTCAAAATAGCAATAAGACAAAAACAACATCCTGGATGTACTTTATCCCATTTATTACGTAACTAATTGACACAAAAGACTGAGCCATAATAGCTTATCAAATCTTTAATTAAAAGGCAAAGCTGCCAGAAATGAGTGAAGTTTTAAAACTAATTTCGCGAGGCGCACGTGATACGATTAATCACGGCTGGTATATATATATATATATATATATATATATATATATATATATATATATATATATATATATATATATATATATATATATATATATAGATATATATATATATATATATATATATATATATATATATATATATATATATATTATTTATCTGTCACGTTGCTGTATTTGAGTGTTCAAAAAAACTAGATAAGTCTGTATTATTAGTTTCAGCGGTTGTTATCTGGGAATAGCATACTTTGGAATGTCGTAATTAATAAATCAGAATGAAGGTTTCCAGACAGTAGTGTAATAAATTAGCAATTTCAGATGAGTAGCAGTGCGATATGGCTGTATATCAGCACTGGTGGGAGGTGTGTGTTGGCTCGAGGCTGCAGGCAGAGTGTCTTAGTGCCCCACCTGTGCCGATATACAGCCATATCGAACTACTACAAGTGTGATATTACATTTATACAACAGTTCGATGGCATAATTGTGTGAATAAAAAAGAAAGTGAAACATCAAGAGTCTCAAAAATCCTTTTGTAAGCGGAACTACTTTCTTCCACCGTTCATACATATTTGCAACTGTCCGGCAGAAACAGCAGAAACTGTTACTACCAACGTTGCTTTAGAGCTAGTATTTGAATGATTCTCTAGCGTAATGTCTAAAGTGATGGCAGAACAGGTGATTTTGCTCACATTTTAAGATTATGAGGCTTAACGGCATGAAATGCCATCAGTCTACAGAGATTTCCTAGTTTTTCTCTGTTTCAATCGGGAGATCACAATAATTAACCAAGAAAAAGCCAAAGCAATACAATTACTACCAAATTACTACGGTATAAATACCTGTTCAGTAATGATTTGTTCAGCTGTAGTTTGAAACGTACGCTGAAAAATGCTGTTTTTCTCCCCTAAGGGCTTATTATGTAGTCTCTGTTGCCATCTTGTGGTAGAACATCAACCGTCTTTGCTCTGCTCAGTATGGCAGGCAGGCCGCCTACATGCTGAATCTCTTAAATTATGAATATTTAAAAAATCCTTATCCTTATTAATAAACTGCATAATTGCAATCTAAACAACTACATTCTCACCTGAAAAGGCCTCAAAAGCACATTATGTTGTCCAACAGCTGCAATATTTGTCAAACTGTAATCTTCTGCTCGCCACTTGTGTGGGCGGAGTTATGCACAAATGTAAAAAGGCTGTATGAGTGCTGATATTACTTTAATATCTCACAGCTATCAGCCAATCATATTCAAGAATTAGACAAAACTGTTGTATAAATAGAGTTAACGGTGTGATTCAAGGAAAGCATTTTACCATTTATTTCACAGGTAGCTTATATGTGATCCTACAAAGAATAACCACATTTTCACAGGACATGAGGATGAATAAATGATGATAGAATCTTCGGGTAAACTTTCCCTTTTGAGACCGACGACAAAGAGTCCATACGTTAATCAGTTTGGATTGCATTATAGAAATCCATTTAGAAGAAAGGAAGAACGAAAGTAAGTGGACTTCAATATACCTTCCAGGCAACAGAGGTATCGCCAGACTCAATGTAATAACCAGCGCAGCTAATAATAGCTGAGAGCGCGAGTCAGCTGTGGAGTCGAGCAGATCAACACTTACACCCTGTGACAATGTTTGTTTTTAATCTGAGTCGACTCCACACACTCAATCCCTTCACCTCAGAGACTCCACTCCATACATCACGCTGAATTATCTGATCTCCGTCTTTTTATTCCGTCTGCTCCGCGCGCTTAGCCTCAGATCAACTGCGTCTCTGCCTTGTTTACTATTTCTCCGAGTGTCATTCACAGGCCCACAGACGCCATCCAACAATGATACGTTCTCACTAGCAATCCCTCATCTCGCCTGTTTTTTTTGACTGTCTAACACGTCTCTCTCTCTCTCTCTCTCTGGCTTTCTCCAGGCAGTTTTCTCACATTCTCATAGCTAACACTTCTCAGTTATGGCTTGCCATCCATACTGTATAATACAAGATCATCCCATGTTTAAAAGAAACAGATACGCAATCTGTATTGAATCCATCTGTTGCAGTTTGTCTGTTTTTTTTTCATTAAAACATCCAAAAACCAACAGAACAGTGTTGAATTTGGTAATCCAAATGTGTCAAATGATGTTTAAATGCAGACAGATAAGCAGTTTTAACTCGTGAGATGGTGTGTGTGTTGTGAGTTAATGCTAATGACGTCACACACCCTCGATTTTCGTGTTGGTGTTTTATTAGACTGCACAGTAGATGATGGCTGCGTCTGAAATCGCATACTTTCATAATATATCAGTATGCGAGCCGAGTAGTACGTCTGAATTCATAGAATTCGAAAAACAGTATGCGAGAAGTACTTGGATGGCCTATTACATCCAACGAGATTATGAAGTGCGCATCTGATGGACGCTACATTATCCCATGATGCCATGTGAAAGTATTCATGAATGGAAGCAACGCAGCTGGCGCAGGTAGGTCAGATGTATTTTGTCTGAGTTACATTCATACTCGCATTTATACTGTATATAACGTACGTTTCTAACGGTCCTGTAGTAAGTTTAAATTCAAATGTAGTACCTACTGAGTAATAGGCAATTTTTGACGCAGGCAGTATCTAGTATTATAAAACAGTGCTGTTCTTCTCCATGTGATCAACCAAAAGTTCTGGACTGTGGCGTAATAAAAGCTCTGCTGATTTCGTGCCGTCTCACAAAAAATATAAATAAAATTTTTTACACATATGCACGTGACAATCTCAAATAAGATTATTTCATGCTTTTTTAGCTAATCATTAACAATCAATAATTATTAATCTTTTATTAATGTTAGTTAATATAAATACAACTACAAAAATATATATAATACAATAATAAAAATACAACTGTTTACTGTAGTTTACTGTTATTAAATTCATAGTTATTTATTGTCATTGCAGTAACTGTTTACAATAGGTTTACTAAACGGAAAAATGCAGGGTTCCACACAATTCGTTCATGCTGTCCTATCACAAATCGATATAGTTAACTTAATGTGTTGTTTCAGCTCATTGTAAATTAGTATGAACAACCAAGAAAACATATATACATATACAGTTGAAGTCAGAATTATTAGCCCCACTTTGAATTTTTTTTCTCTTTTTATTATTTCCAAAAAGGTGTTTAACAGGGCAAGGAAATTTTCACAGTGTGTCTGATAATATTTTTTCTTCTGGAGAAAGTCTTGTTTGTTTTATTTCGGTTTGAATAAAAGCAGTTATTAATTTTTTAAACATCATTTTAAAGGCAAAATTATATCCCCTTTAAGCAAATTGTTTTTCCAATAGTCAACAGAATAAACCATCGTTATACAACAACTTGCATAATTACCCTAACCTGCCCAGTTAACCTAGTTAACCTAGTTAAGCCTTTAAATGTCACTTTAAGCTGTATAGAAGTATCTTGAAAAATATCTAGTCAAATATTATTTACTGTCATCATGGCAAATATAAAAGAAATCAGTTATTAGAAATGAGTTAATAAAACTCATCTAAACTTCTCTCAGCTAAACATAAATTGGTGAAAAAAAAATAAACAAGGGGTCTAATAATTCAGGGGTCTAATGTTTATATACAATAATTTCTTCATATATATATATATATATATATATATATATATATATATATATATATATATATATATATATATATATATATATATATATATTTATTTATTTATTTATTTATTTATTTATTTATTTATTTATTTATTTTCTTAGAGGTTTTTCACCTTTTTTATAGGGATAGGATAGTGGAGGTAACAGACAGAAAAGTATTGGGAGGGGAAGGATTGGCAAAGGATCTCAAGCCGGGAATCGAACTCAAGCCACCATAATCACCACAGTGCTAGAGAGCTACAGTATATGACGCCGCACTAAACCAGTAGGCTACAGTGTGCGAATATAGCCAGCTTCTAATAGTAAAAATGTATTATTGTATTTTCATAATCACACTTGATAAAAACAGCCTGCAGAAACACTTTGATTGACATTCTCCCTTTGTATGTGTCAGCAGAAGGGGAAACACCCACCCAATAGTGACCATCTCTCCCTCATTATAAAGCCCTGAGTGAGAAGCAGCCATCCGCCCTAAAGGTTTGAATCTGCCTTGTAGCTCCGCCTTCTTTTAAAAAGAGGGCTGAGAGCACAATCTCATTTGAATTTAAAGTCACCAAAAGCCTGATCAAAGCTTAAAAGAGTAAGTTTCAGTTAACGAGAGTTATAAAACATTATTTGTGGGGTAGTTACATTTTTAATTTCACACGCTCTAGGGACATCAGAGACTTATTATACATATTGTAAAAGGGGCATAATAAAAATACAGAGTATATTATTTAATGAACAATTGTATTTTCATTAGCGTTAACAAAGACTCATTAATACTGCAATAACTGTATTGTTCATTGATTGTCAGCGTCAGCAAATAACCCTTTACACCATATTATATAGTGTTACCAACATTTATAAATGTGTTATAGCTCTTGTTAACTAATGCTCAGTTGTGGCACCAATGATTTGCTAAGATCATCTTGTGCTTTAAAGCAAAGAGCAATCTGTTGTATTCCTGAAAAGCGACTGAAAGTGCTTTATTTCCCTGTGCTGAAGCTGTCAGGATTATTCCCAGATTCGTCTCTGTCAGTCAGTGTTTTCATTTATGAGTCCCTCTGTCCTCGTTCTCTTCGCATGCACCGTGCGCTTGTTTTCTCTTTATGTCGCAATAACCATCTGCATCTATTTCACTCACCGTCTGTATAGCTGTCGCCACAGATATGTCTTCAATTAGGGCCGCATTTATGTCACAGCAGATGATTTTTATTAAAAGATCACATAAATTCCGGGAGACTAGACATTAAGTTTTAAAGTGGCAGTTTATGAAAATTAATAATAAATTCTGTCATTATTTAGGGAAGTGAGGTGGGCAGGTCAATCAGTGCTTTTGAAAACACTATCGGTTGGGTTTAGGGATAGAGGAGGGTGGGTTGGTCAGTCAGTCGACAGCAGCCTCTGGTGGATTTATGTAAAAAGAGCTAAAAAAAAAAAACATACCTCCTGGGACGTATTTAGCACTCTTCACAAATGTATATAGGAGTAAGTATTCAGAAAGAGCCTGGGTAATCAAATAGCATATTAGATGTTCCTTGACCATTCAAAGAGGCCAAACTTCCCAGACCTTCAAGCTTCGAGAGACTACTGTTTTCTTAATTTGCAGCAAGTTTGAGCTCTCTCGGCCACCACACATAAGAACCGAGATAGAACAAATACTATGGAAGTCAATGGTTACATGTTTTCAGCATTCTTCAAAATATCTTCTTTTGTGCGTTTCATTTATTCATTAATTTTCCTTCAGCTTAGTCTCTATTTTCAGAGACGGCCACAGCAGAATGAACCGCCAAATATTCCAGCATATATTTTACATGGCGGATGGCTTCCAGCAAGCAAGTATTGGGAAACACCCATACATACTCACTCACACATACAAACACACACACTCATACACTACATGCAAATTAGCTTACCCAATTCAGCTATAGCACGTCTTTTGGACTGTGGTGGAAACCAGAGCACCTGGAGGAAACCCATGCCAACACAGGGAGAACATGCAAACTCCACACAGAAATGCCAACTGGCCCAGTGAAGACTCGAACCAGTGACCTTCTTGCTGTGAGGTGACAGTGCTAACCACTGAGCCACCGTGCTGGCCCACTTTTGTGCGTTTAACAACTCATAATGGGTTGAAAGGAAAATAAATGATATAAATTTTGGATGATGTATCCCTTTAATGCTTTGTTAATAGCGTGAATTAAGTGACCTTTGTTTTCCTCTTTAGAAGAAACAATGACACAATTCTGTTGTGATATATGCATGTGCGCTGCTGGATTTAACAAACAAACAAACTAGTGAACAGTGTATTATATGAGTATATACTTAAATCCGCAAGGGCTACAGTATCTCGACTGTATTTCCTCCGAGCCAATCTCAATCATTAGCGTTTGTTGTGATGACGCGAGCGGTTTCTCCAGTGTGTTATCTCTGTTGTCGGGCTGGAATGAGTGAATGAGTGGGCCTCTGGGCTACACTGGTCCAGATGGGGTGCTTGTTTCCTTTTTTTAGGGTTTTTTTTTTTCTTCTGACGGCTGTTCCGAACCACGGCGCCCACCACATCTGTTATGCAGCGCAAAGCATCTTCTCACTAATTTGTTTGTCAGTACATATTGAAGGCACGATCTGTCATTCTGCCATGCTTTGGTTGCGCCGTGATGTCTGTAGACATGGCTAGTCATAAGTTTCAGACGCCGCTCGCCAGGGACCTGCTCTCTGAGAGAACAGAAAGAAAAAAAAAAACAGCACTTCATAAAGGACGTCATTCCCATAGTGCGATCCCCCCAGCGTTTAGCCAGACAACGATATTAGAGACAATTTGGAAATAAGCCGGTTCATGCTTTGATAAGATTAATTTTGGTAATGGCTACTATTAATGTGCTCAGAGGAAAACGCCTGACCTCTTTAAAACCCTTTTCCTGACATTAAAGGACATGGAATGTACAGTTCAAGGCAGAAATATTAGCCCTTACACCCATACACTCTTGCATACTTAAACACACTCATACTCTACGGCCATTTTAGTTTGTCCTATTCACCTTTAGCGCATGTGTTTGGACTGTGGGGGAAACCAGAGCACCCAGAGGAAACCCATGCAAACACGAGGAGAACATGTAAACGGCACACAGAAACGCCAACTGGCTGAGCCAAGACTTGAACCAGCGACCTTCTTGCTGTGAGGCGACAGTGCTAACCACTGAGCCACTGTGTAACCCCTGAGGGCTAATCATTTTCAGATAAAGAATGAACCATTTGCTGGAAAAACTGCAATATTGTTGCGTATCGGATGACAAAACATTTGACTCTAAATGTGTGTGTGTGTGTGTTTAGAGCACAGATAAAGTGTTTAAACGGTCACTCGCTCCGCAGTTGCTGGCTCTCTCCAGCCCGGCTCCTGTTTTCCCTTGCTTTTCCCAATCCCAGAGCAAAATTGCGATAAATGCAAACTGACAGTTCATAATATCCCATTTCCAATCGCATGCAGTGCACTAAGTGCGTTTCTGAGTCAATTAAAAGAAGTGTTTGATGTTGATACATTGAGACTTTTAAATTATGGGGCGGCCCATATACTGTACTGTATGTAGATTCCTGCGTAAAAAGGCACCGATAAAGACCAGAGAGAAACTGAGAGGCTTTCTTAAGCCATAAAAAAATAAGAATAAAATAATAACAATTCGGCGCACTGTAAAAAAAAGTGCTTTCAAGTCATTCATTCATTCATTTTCAGCTTAGTCCATTTATTAATCATGAACTGCCGACTTACATAGCATGTTTTTTACACAGCAGATGCCATTCCAGACACAACTCAACTCTGGGAAACACACATACAATGTAAGTCTACCCAACATATAAGCAAGCATACCACATATAAGTCTACCCAATTCCCCTATAGCACATGTCTTTGGACTGTGGGGGAAACCAAAGCACCCGGCGGAAACCCACACCAACACGGGGAGAACATGCAAACTCCACACAGAAATACCAACTGACCCAGCAGGGGCTCGAACCAGCGACCTTCTTTCTGTGAGACGATCGTGCTACCCACTGTACCACTGTGATGCCCGCTTTCAAGACATTCAGTAGAAAAATAAATAAATAAAAAATACAGTGACAGCTCTAATTATGGGATGGCATGTATTAAATTATATATTAATTTATTATATATAGTATTATATTATAATATAATATATTCATATATTATTGTCAAATCTGATATTTTGAAAACTTTTGTAAATGCTATTTTGATGATTGTCAGTAAATTGAAAACAAAATCTGTTCTCTTTATATTAACTAAAAGTCTTTATTTTCTAATGCAATCATTATGTTTTTTTATATTCCCTCACAAATATATTGTGCTGCTAAATTGTCACCATCCTGCAGTTTGTCTCCATTCCCCTAGAGGTCCCCGTGTTTCCACTCTGTATTTGTTCTTCCTCATGTGTTCTTGTTTACTTAGTTTAGATCACCTGTGACTTGTTCCAGCCAGTGTATTTAAGTTGTCACTTTGTCTGTGTTCCTCACTCGGTGTTTGAGTCATCTCTGGTGAACTTGCCTTGCGTTTCCCTTGATCTCCTGAGCTACGTCTAGTAAGAGTGTTTTATTTTCCTTGTTGCTGACTGCATTAATTATCTGTTTGTTTTCTCCCCTCGTGGAGTTTTCTTTACATGTTTATTATACTGTTAGAGTATTTTGTATACCTCATTCTGAGAAGAACCTAAGTTGTCTGTTTTGCTACCTCATTTTTGAGAAGAACCTAAGTTGATCTTTTTTTTAATAAATCCTTGTTTTCTGGATTCCCTCTTGGAGTGTTTTCGTTTGGGTCCAACACAACTTCCTCTGTGGCTTAGTGGTATACACATCGGTTTCCACACCAGAGACCCGGGTTCAAGACCCGGTCTTGACAGAAACACCGAGTCAGACATGGACCCAGAGGCACTCAGTACCAAAGATCTGTTGGCAGTGATTGGCAGTCATGAAGCTTCGTTCCAGCGTCATGAAGAGGTTCTCCGTCGTCAAGAGGAGGTGATGACAAAACACTCAGAGCTCCTTGCTGATGTCACTTCGTCCATTCGGCAACTCTTTCAAAGCCTTCCTGGGGTTTCTTCTCCTGCTTCTCCTGCTGCACCACCCCTAAGTACCAACAGTCCTCCCATAGCTCCAGTAGCTGCTGCAGAGCCCAGACTTCCACCCCCCAAGCCATTCTCAGGAGATCCTAGTTCCTGTCAGGGATTTCTCACCCAGTGCTCTCTCACTTTTGAGCTTCAGCCCTCAAGTTTTCCCACTGACCGCTCAAAGATCGCTTATATTATCACCCTTCTGACTGACAAGGCATTGTCTTGGGCCTCTGCGGCATGGGAGTCCCAGCCTAGTTATTGCCAGTCATACACAGCCTTTGAGAAGGAATTCAAGAAGGTGTTCAATCACCCAGTTAGTGGACAGGAGGCTTCCAAACGTCTCCTTACTCTCCGTCAAGGTCCTCGCAGCGCTGCAGACTTCGCCATTGAATTTCGAACTATTGCAGCAGGTAGTGGATGGAATGACGAGGCCTTAAGAGTCTGCTTTCTGGGCGGATTAGCTGAATCCATTCAAGATGAGATGGCCACCCGGGAACCAGCCAAAGACCTAGAATCCCTTATTGATATGGCCATTCGCCTTGATATTCGCTTGAGAGAACGGAGAATGACTCGAGGCAGAGCATCCCAGTCCCAAACTCCTGTTCACAAACCTGCATCTCCAGTTCATGCTCCACCAGTCAGACTTCCCCCAGTCAATGAACAAGCTCCCGAGCCTCCAGAAGATATGCAGCTAGGTCGTTCCAGACTCTCTCCCAGTGAAAGGGACAGACGGATGAGGGAGCGACGATGCCTTTACTGTGGTATGTCTGGTCATTTTCGATCCACTTGTCCAGAACTATCGGGAAACGAGGGTCCCCACCGAGTTACAGGAGGACTGTGATGGGGAAAATAAGAGTTCCTCCTGCCAACACCGTTCTAGCTCTCAAAGCTATTTTGTCCTGGGAGAGTCATCAGTTCCCAGTCCAGGCAATGATCGATTCAGGGGCCGCAGGTAATTTCATAGATCTCTCCTTGGCCAAGAAACTTAAGATTCCTACCCACCTTCTCCCTCATCCCCAGTCAGTAACTGCTTTGGATGGTAGACCCCTTGAACCCGGCAAAGTAACTGAGGCCACTCAGTCCCTGAAGCTTACCATTGCTAAACATCAGCAGGAGGAGACTTTCTACCTTATTGACTCTCCCGAGTATCCGGTCATTCTAGGTCATCCCTGGTTGCACAGACATAATCCCCATATCAACTGGTCTACTGGTTCCATTCTAGATTGGAGTCCTTCATGTCACTTCACCTGTTTTACCCAGAGCCTCTCTGTCCCTAATCCCGAGCCTCAAGATTCTGTAGATCTGTCTCAAGTTCCCGCTGTCTATCATAAGTTTAGGGCAGTATTCAGTAAGTCTCGAGCCACCTCTTTGCCACCTCACCGCCCATACGACTGTGCAATTGACCTTCTCCCCGGTTCCTCTCCTCCTAGAGGCAGAGTCTTCTCCCTATCTCCCCCTGAACAGGCTGCTATGAACGCTTACATCCAAGAGTCCCTGGCAACTGGCATCATCCGAGCCTCCACTTCCCCTGCTGGTGCTGGCTTCTTCTTTGTGGGGAAGAAGGATGGGGGGCTTAGGCCTTGTATCGATTACCGAGGTCTTAACAAGATAACCATTCGGAATCGATATCCCCTGCCTCTTATGGCTACTGCCTTTGAGCTGCTGCAGGGAGCTTCCATTTTTACCAAGCTCGACCTTCGCAATGCCTACCATCTGGTGCGGATACGGCAAGGAGATGAATGGAAGACTGCTTTTAACACCCCCACAGGCCATTATGAGTACCTGGTGATGCCTTTCGGCCTTACCAATGCCCCTGCCGTGTTCCAGGCACTTATCAACGACGTCCTCCGAGACATGCTAAATATATTTGTATTCGTTTATCTGGACGATATACTTATATTTTCCAAGTCCATGGAGGAGCATGAGGGCCATGTCAGCAGGGTTCTCCAAAGACTCCTTGAAAATCATCTCTTTGTCAAGCCAGAAAAATGTGAGTTTCATGTTTCCCTGACTAAGTTTCTTGGGTACATTGTCACCCCTGGTCACCTGGAGATGGACCCTAGTAAGATTAAAGCTGTTCTCAACTGGCCTATTCCAACCACAGTAAAAGAGGTGCAACGGTTTGTGGGCTTTGCAAACTTTTACAGGAAGTTTATCAGGAATTTCAGCTCAGTTGTGGCTCCCTTGACAGCACTGACAAAGGGAGGAGGAGTCAAGATTGAATGGGGCCCTAAAGCAGCGGCTGCCTTCCAGGATCTCAAGGATCGATTCACCTCAGCTCCCATACTCTCTATCCCTAATCCAGACATACCCTTTATGGTAGAGGTGGATGCCTCAGATGTGGGTGTAGGAGCCATTTTATCACAGAGGAATGAGGATGGAAAACTACACCCCTGTGCTTTCATGTCACGTCGCCTGTCTAATGCCGAGCGCAACTACCACGTGGGGGACCGAGAGCTGCTTGCTGTTAAGTTGGCCTTGGAAGAATGGCGCCATTGGCTTGAGGGCGCTCGACATCCTTTCCAGGTACTTACAGACCATAAGAACCTAGAATATCTCCAGCAGGCCAAGCAACTGAACCCTCGGCAGGCTCGATGGTCTCTGTTTTTCAACAGATTTCAGTTCATCCTGACTTATAGACCCGGTTCCAAGAACCTTAAGCCTGATGCCTTGTCCCGAGCCTACTCTCCAGAGACACATGAAAAACCTGTTTCTTCTATTATTCCTAGTTCAAGGATTGTTGCCCCCCTCAGATGGGATCTGGAACAAGTGGTCCGTAAGGCTCAAACCAAAGAACCTGATCCAGGGAATGGACCGTTGGGGGCTCTATATGTCCCTCGAGCAGTGCGAGCTCAGGTCTTGCAATGGGGTCATGAGTCTGTATTGACCTGCCACCCAGGTAGTTCCCGTACTTTAGAATTCCTCCGACGTCGCTTTTGGTGGCCTTCCATAAAGGAAGATGTTAAAGGTTATGTGGAGGCCTGCCAAGTATGTTGTCAGGGAAAATCATCACACCAGCGACCTCAGGGACTGCTCCATCCCTTACCTGTTCCCCACAGGCCTTGGTCACACCTTTCCCTGGATTTCATTACAGGACTTCCACTCTCCCAGGGCAACACGGTCATATTGGTTGTGGTGGACCGATTTTCCAAGGCTGCCCGGTTCATTCCTCTGCCCAAGTTGCCATCGGCTAAAGAGACTGCTGAGCTCATAATAAGCCATGTTTTCAGAGTTTTTGGCATTCCCCAAGACATTGTTTCTGACCGAGGTCCACAATTTCTGTCCAGATTCTGGGGGGCTTTTTGCAGACTCTTCGGAACCACTGCCAGCCTATCATCCGGGTTCCATCCTGAGTCTAATGGTCAGACAGAACGTGTTAACCAAGATTTGGAAACCACTCTACGGTGCATGGCAGCCAATAACCCCACCACTTGGTCATCTTACATAATGTGGGCTGAATATGCCCACAACACCCTCAAGTCCTCAGCCACCGGACTTTCCCCTTTTGAATGCCAATTTGGTTATACCCCTCCATTGTTTCCTGAGAAAGAGGTCCAGGTGGGAGTTCCCTCAGCCCAGCACTTTGTTCGACGCTGTCGACGAACCTGGAGGAGAGCTAGAAGCGCTCTCCTTCGAACCTCCCTGAGATACCAACATCAGGCTAATCGCCGTCGTCGAAGGCCTCCAACTTTCCGGGTTGGCCAGAGAGTCTGGTTGGCCACTAAGAACCTTCCACTCCGGGTTGAGTCGAGAAAATTGTCCCAGAGGTTCATCGGGCCATTTAGAATAGCCAGGAAAGTTAACCCTGTTTCTTATCGTTTGTATCTTCCTCGTTCACTTAGAATTAATCCCACATTTCATGTCTCTTTATTAAAACCTGTCTTGTCTTCTCCCTTTGCCCCCCCTCGCAGACCCCCTCCACCTCCCAGGATCATTGACGGCCAGCCAGCCTACACGGTCCACCGGATACTGGACTCCAGGAGGGTCCAGAACTCACTTCAGTATCTGGTTGACTGGGAGGGCTACGGGCCAGAGGAGCGCTCCTGGATTCCTGCCAAAGACATCCTGGACCCTAGTTTAATCCGGGAGTTTCATACCCAGAGGCCAGGGTGTTCTGGTAGGAACGTCAGGAGCCGTTCCTAAAGGAGGGGGTCCTGTCACCATCCTGCAGTTTGTCTCCATTCCCCTAGAGGTCCCCGTGTTTCCACTCTGTATTTGTTCTTCCTCATGTGTTCTTGTTTACTTAGTTTAGATCACCTGTGACTTGTTCCAGCCAGTGTATTTAAGTTGTCACTTTGTCTGTGTTCCTCACTCGGTGTTTGAGTCATCTCTGGTGAACTTGCCTTGCGTTTCCCTTGATCTCCTGAGCTACGTCTAGTAAGAGTGTTTTATTTTCCTTGTTGCTGACTGCATTAATTATCTGTTTGTTTTCTCCCCTCGTGGAGTTTTCTTTACATGTTTATTATACTGTTAGAGTATTTTGTATACCTCATTCTGAGAAGAACCTAAGTTGTCTGTTTTGCTACCTCATTTTTGAGAAGAACCTAAGTTGATCTTTTTTTTAATAAATCCTTGTTTTCTGGATTCCCTCTTGGAGTGTTTTCGTTTGGGTCCAACACAACTTCCTCTGTGGCTTAGTGGTATACACATCGGTTTCCACACCAGAGACCCGGGTTCAAGACCCGGTCTTGACATAAATCTCCCTCTTTTCATGATGTACAAAAAACGTGACATATTAAGAGAGGTTTGGAAAAACTGACCTTTCCAATGTGCTTGTACTATTAATTGAAGACAATCTGCATGTGGAAAAAGCAAAAGACTGGATAAACGACAAGTTATTGAGGATCTGAAATAGCTATGGCATTAACTAAAATTAATCTGCTTCCTCTAAATGCAACAAAAATAATCCCTAATGCGTTCATCAAAGGACACAGGAAACATACTAATGTCTAAGTGATTCACTGGAGTACATGTCTGAAACATTTTGGAAAACATGAATATTCATATTTCAACATGTAGGAAACTAATAATGTACACCAATAACATCCTCCTGGATGTACTTTATCCCTAAGACATTGATTTTAGCTCTGTTTGTGTACACTAGTCTCTAATGATTTTGAATTTTATTGAAAAGAGCTGCATAACTATCCTTCTACACTTTTTTTTTAGACCTACTGCGCCCCTAAAGACAGTTTTGAAAGATTAAAACAAAGCTAATTATAACTACTAATCTATTTCAATATATGGCCTTACATAAGGAAGATCAAATGGCATCTGTTTGTGCGGTGAGGCTGAAGGATGTAATAACAGTGTACACTAAAAGCGCAGTGGTTTTATTCACTAATTCACCTGAATGCCTCAGCAAATTGGGCATCAGGTGCGTGAAACACACCAGCATCTGAACCATGAATCTGTGCAAGGCCTGAAACACAGACGATAATCATTCCAGCTTTGTCATCTCTGAAAGAATCAGACAGCAAGTCATAACATACAGAGTGCTACAGATGGGTTTTGGAAGTAAAATCTTATTCATTGTCTGAATAAAATGAACTGAAATTTAACAATGCTCAATAACCACTTGTAGACTTTTTGAGCTCTGAGGCTGTTCACTTCAGACTAGGTTTATTGGAGTGTCTCAGCCTACATTTTCGCAAAACATAAAATATGTTGGGTAGGCTAAGTTCAAATGTACGTTTCCGTACACACTATTAATTTTATATCATTGTGAAATATAATCTATTTTCATTACTTATATTTTAAACGAGTTTTTTTAATTATGTTTTTTTTTTTACTAAATAGCATAGCATTTCAATAATAAGCAATTGGCCATTCATGCCATTAAAATAAAATAAAACTGAATAAAAAAATTAAGTAAATGATGATGATGATGATGATGATAATAATAATAATAATATTAATAATGAATTAATTTAAAATAATAAAGAAATTAAATTTAAAAATAAAATAAAAAATAAATTAAAATAAATAATATAATAACAATAATAAATAAATAAAATATATAAATAATAAAATAAAATAACATTTACAAATAAATAATAATAAATAAAATATATAAATAATAAAATTAAATTTAAAATAAATTATATATATATATATATATATATATATATATATATATATATATATATATATATATATATATATATATATATATATATAAAGTAATAATAATAAAATATTATTAATAATAATAATAATAATAATAATAAATAAATAAATTTAAAAATATATATAAATAATACAATAAAATAAAATGTAAAAATAAATAATAATAATAATAAATAAAATATATAAATAATAAAATTAAATTAAAAAAAAAATATATATATATATATGTACACACACACACACACACACACACACAATAAAATAAGTAATAATAATAAAATAATATATAATAAAACAATTTCCAAAATTCAAGAAGGTTCAGTCATACTCAAGCTAAACTGCCTTGGAGTTAGAAGAGCAAGATCTGTTGCATACTTTAATATAGAGTCGAACCAACTAAATCACACTCCAGTATGACTCAAGCAAATACCAATGCGATGAAAAACCAAGACAGATTTAGCCAGTGTCTTCTGAATAATAAAACTGCAGCAGCTCCATATGAAGACATGTTAAAAGGCTTTCTCTGTTCTTTCCTCCGGGTCCAATTCTTGATGCAAAACACACACACACACACACACACACACACACAAGTTTGCTCTAAAAAAGCCCACAGTTGCGTCTCAAAACACACAGGTGGCTATTAGGTTATAACAATCCCCTAATGCTTCATAATGCACTCCATAATGTCTTATTCGCATGACGTCTCTAAACTCAGCCACCCGAAATGTGTTGTAGTGGAATTTAAAACAAGCTAAAATGCTAGTCTTTTAATGATAATATTGGCAAATTATCGCACCGGCCTTTTTTCTGCTGATATCAAAGCCCTTGTGATGTCTAAATGTGTTTTTGGAAGTCATCAGCAGTCATAGAGCGGCGCGGCGCCATTAGCAGAGCCTGAAGAAGAGCAAAGGGCCTCATTTTCTACAGTTCTTTCACTTTGATTGTGGAACACCTGACTTATGTTTGCTCTCATCTCCGTCTTCCTTTGAAAGCAAAAGCGCTATTTTCAGAAGTCCTCAAATCATTGGGCTACATTAAGAAGAGTGAAACCACGTGAAGAGCTCTCTGTTTCCACGCGTCACGCCTGCAGACGCGGATCAGAAACACACTCTCGAGGGCACACTTAGTTTTGGTTTGTCGCAACAAGCTGGTATTTTAAGCTCGGGGTCATGAAGAGATGCTGTTGTTGCTTTCCGGCAGAGCTGGGAAAAGGAGTGTGCGCGCAAATGCTTCTGGACAAGTTGCCGTAATTGCATTCAAAAGCAAGATGAATCTTAAGGCCACTCACAATCAGCAAATTATAGCGAACAGCGCGGGCCGATGAAATAAACATGGATCTTTGGATGGCTTCTGTTTTTAATGCTTTTTTTTTTTCTTGATGGCATTTGGTGTTTTGCATTTTGTTAGCTTTAGGATAGCGAAGCAGACGAGATGCAGGCTCTAATTTTCAGCGGTGGCTTTTTTCGTCCTCAAATCCACATCATCTGATATTAATTCGCTGCATCCCGCTTGGTTCCACAACAGGATCTGCATAAACGCAGAGGGAATTAAATCCACGTGAAATTGACCCTTCTTAATACACGTTCCTAATCTTATTGTGCAAGACTCATCAGTGTACGCTCCTTCAAAGAAAAATAAACAGTTTTTTTTACACAATCCAGTCCATTTCCAATGGATTAAATCCAGTCCTGCATTTCAGTTTCTTATTAAAGGAGCTATATGAAAGAATTTTCATATATTAATCAATATTTATATTGCCAATACATACACAGCTTGTACTTGAATCAATGAACATTACACAACTTCATTCAATCATTTTCCTTCGAATTAACCCCTTATTTCTCAGATAAAACCCACATCAACACAGGGAGAACATGCAAACTCCACACAGAAATGGCAACTGGCCCAGTCACTGGGCTGCCAGACATTATAAAACTTGTTCTTTTAAATTCATTCATTCATTTTTGGCTTAGTCCCTTTTCTAATCTGTGGTCGCCACAGCAGAATGAACCACCAACAGCATATGTTTCACGCAGAGGATGCCCCTCCAGCTAAAATCCATCACAGGAAATCACCCACACTCACATTCAGACATACTCACCGGACAATTTAGCTTACCCAATTCACCTATAGCGCATGTGTTTGGACTGTGGGGGAAAGCGAAGCACCTGGAGGAAACCCACGTGAACACAGAAGGAACATGCAAACTCCACACAGAAATGCCAACTGACTGAGCCGAGGCTCGAACCAGCTACCTTCTTTCTGTAAGGCGATCGTGCTACCCACTGCGCCACCGTGACGCCCTGTACTATTAACTATAATACTATAAATGTTATAAAACTTCCATGTTCAGTCTCTGAAAGCTTGAACACTCTCATAAATAAAGGTATAAAAAAGCTGTCACTGGGGTGGTACCCTTTCAAAAAGTACACTTACAGGATCACATATGCACTTTAAAGGTATATAATTAAACATAAAAATCACAAATTTATGCCACGTAATACATTAAAGCAGGGGTCACCAATCTCGGTCCTGGAGGGCCGGTGTCCCTGCAGGGTTTAGCTCCAACTTGCTTCAACACACCTGCCTGGATGTTTCAAGTATACCTAGTAAGAGCTTGATTAGCTTGTTCAGGTGTGTTTGATTAGGGTTGGAGCTAAAATCTGCAGGACACCGGCCCTCCAAGAACAAGTTTGGTGACCACTGCCTTAAAGTAAATAACAAAATTGTATTATTAAGGTATACTGTAAAAAATGCTGGGTTTCACACAAATCCATCATGTTTTCCCAACACAAATCTATTAAGTAAGCTTAATCGTTTTTACAAATCCGTCCATCCGTCAGTCAGTCAGTCAGTCAGTCAGTCAGTCAGTCAGTCAGTCAGTCTGTCGACAGCGGCCTCTGGTGGATTTACGTGAGAACAGCAGGTGCGAATGGTACACACAAGAGAAATTTAAGATCTCAAAAAGCGGAAACAGTGGTCTCTAGTGGATCGGCAAAAAACAAAAACTGCAAAAAACCTACGTCCTGTGATGTATTTAGCTCTCTCCAGAAATGTACACCAGGTTACGCATCTATAATGAGATTGTTTTTTTTTTGTGTACCAATGTACCAAGTTCAGACTACTCAAATAATTTGAGGAAAGTGACAGCATCTTAATCGCCTAAAAGTCTTATTCCTTGAGCCGGGAATCGAACTCTGGTCAACTTTTATAGCAAGCATTTTATTTTAGTTGTAAATTTAAACAAGATTCTGGAAATGAGATCTAAACTAAGCAGAATTGGTGAGGAAGAAAATGGTTTTTGCTTACAACGAGTAAACAAGTGAACAATCCTGTCCTTGTGGACATTTCGGTAACACTTTAGTTTAGGTCACAATTCACAATATTAACTAACCATTAACTAACACTACTAGCTTAATAAACTACTAATTAGCTGTTTATTGATAGCTAGTAAGGTAGAAGTTGGGTTTAGGTTTTGGTAAGATGCAGAATGAGATCATCCTAATGAACAGTTAAAATCATAATAATAGGCGGGTAAAAACCCAATAGTTAACAGCACGACCTAAACCAAACTGTTACTGACATGTCTTTATGCACATAGAAGAGAACAATCCGGTTTCCAGTGTAAGCTGACCATGGATTTCAACAGGAAAGATATTCATATCCAATTAAATGCTACACAAAAGGCACATGTGCGGATGTCCCATGGGCAGTGTCACTCCACAGCAACATCACTTTTTCCAGCACAGAGGACATTTCCTCTCCTGTCTCACTCTATTTGACCTCTATAAATGTAGTCAGTGGTCTCTTTAACCCCGGAACAGTCTGATTTATGGTGGTCTGCACCTCTATTCCTCCCATGGGAGTATGATAAGAAAAAAAAAGGGGAATTTATACTGCTTCGCCAACAAACCATCACTCCTCTACAACCTGCCATTTAAATAAAGCACTAGTGTTCAGTCAATAGACACCATATTTAAACATCATCAAATACTAAGTTCTATTAAAATGATAATATATCTTTGACTTGTTTCTAGCCGGTATTAACATGCATTTTCAGTGAACAGAACAGAACTGATGAGCAGACATGCATTACTCTTTCCACCTGATATTAATGTGTTTATATAATATATAAATATTCATTCATTCATTTTCCTTCGACTTTATTCATGAACTTTATTCATGCCTTTATTCATGAATGAACCACTAAACATCTCGCTTAATGTGTGTCCTATTAGTGACCATCTCTCCCTCATAAGCATAAACAGCCCTAAGTGAGAAGCAGCCGCAATGCTGATGCCTATATGTAACTCCGCCCTCTTTTGATTTGGATCGAAGCCCAGAAGGTTTAATTTCAAAGAGTTATAAAACATTATCTGTCTGTTATTTGGAGCTGAAACTCCACATACACACTCTAGGGACATCAGAGATTTAATTTATGTCTTACAAAAACGGGCATAACAGGACACCTTTAAAGAAAGCTTTCTTTGTGCTTTCTTTTAGTCTGAACGTTTTAGAAAGTTTTAAACAATATAAGCAGAAATAAGAATTATATTCAGTCTTTAAAGGTGCTGTATGTAAGTTTTTGACTCTTGTAAAGCAAAAAAAAAAAAAACGATAGTATGTTTGCAGATATTTAAGGAACATGCTAAGTGAAGAACTAAAATACAATGCTGAAGTCAGATATTCTGCTTTGAAAATGTGCGTTACGTGCTAAAACGGCTGTCTTTGTTTTGGTTATTGAATCCGGCCAATGCCATTTTAGCCAATTTTATTTCAGCACCCCGGGTTGCCTTGGTGGAAAACAGCATAATTGATTCATTTAGTCCGGAAGGCTCTCAAAGTATGAGTGAGGGAAATGCAAACTCTGGTGGACAGTAGTAGCCTCTGAAATGAGACGCAGATTCAGAGTTCCATTTGAGGTGGTTATTAATTAGCATATAATATAAATATTACGAATGTAAACATTTGGTGAGCATGTTATATTGTAACCCCATTTCCTAACAAGCAAGTGGGCTGTTTGCACCTGACGAAACATGGCAGAAATGTAAATAGCCATTAAGAAACACAGAATAGTGCACTCACTGCACCTCCACCAAAATGGTAACGTTTATAATCTAATTAATACATACTAAACCTGATGTGTGTTGGTTTACACTGAGTCACAGTTTTAAAGTTTAATTTCAAGCAGTTTATTTTATTTTCAAGATCTGAGGTGAACTATCTGCTGCTTCTTTCAATAGTATGACAATAAATTACACGTGAAACAGTGTTCAAACTCACAAAATTAACATTTACCACTGAATAAAGCACACGAAGTGTACCTGTTGTTCAGCTGCAAGAAATAAAAGCCGTTTCTAGCCATTTTAGCTGTTGGTTAAAACAATATGTAAAATATTTCTACTATCTCGTGCCATTGATTTATAAAACACTACTTAAATCAGCCTTTAGGCTCAATAGTCAGGCTCACTCCTGTTAATGTTGTCAATCTGGCAACCTGTGCTTGCATGTGTTTTGAACAAGGTGAGCAATACCTAGTTTAACCTAGGCATAGGAGGGTTTTCAAGGTATACAGAGATTTGCAAAAGTCAAGGTTTTAAAACAGGCAAATTTTTTCTGTGATACCGTTCCTAAGGTATGTGCAATAATTTTTATTTACATTTTTTTTGTTGTTTTTTAGCACAACAGTATCTCCAGCAGAAAGAAAAATATCTAAAGATGTTGTTTTAAATTGTAATGAAATCAGTGTTTTTGAAACAAATGAAGACAGCAGAAGTCATCAATTTGTTTTTATTATTCAGCCTGACATGTTTACTGCTCCAAAATATGAGATATGTTTCAACTTATAAATATATTGTTTTCAAAGGTAAAAAAAGTTTTTTACCCAGAGTTTTTTTTTTTACCCAGATATTTAAAATTATTTATTTCAAAGCTGTAATCATGATACCATGAAACCGTGATATTTTTATCCAAGGTTATAATACCGTCAGAATCATATAACGGCCCATGCATAGTTCAACCACTGGGTGTCAAACTTACATCCTGCACCTTTAAAGAAGAACAAAAACAACAACAAACCCCTTCGGTCACAAAACAGCACCATAACAGAAATATTTACATTCATAAAAATATTAACTGTAGATCTGTTCAATGAGGCTGTATAAAAAAAGCAAAACAAATGACATTTTAAATGAGTTTGCAAAACGACTCACTACAGCGGTGGTTTCTGAAACGGCAAAAGTTACATTTCCAACGGGGATGTTTTGTTAGGAGAAATTGAATTACACGAATTTCCATGTTTGCTGAGATAATCCCATTCCGCTGATTGTCACACCTGGGTACAATATGCAAATGAGCAGCCTCCGCATAAAACAGTAGCAAATGAGTAATAACCATCATTCCCTAACATTGGGTCCATAATCATTGACAAGTGCTTCACACTGCAGTCACTCTATTTCACAGTAATGGTGGCGCACATCAATTTGCTTTCATTGTGCTTTCTTTCAGTCGGAACATTTCAGAAAGCATATTAACATGGTGTTAAACAGTCACAATGTACACCTGTCCAATTGCTTGTTAACACAAATTTCTAATCAGCCACTCAATGCATTTAGGCATGTAGACATGGTCAAGGCGATCTGCTGCAGTTCAAACCGAGCATTAGAATGGGGAAGAAAGGTGATTTAAGTAACTTTTAATGTGGCATGCTTGTTGGTGGCAGATGGGCTGGTTTATTTCACAAACTGCTGATCTACTAGGACTTTCACGCACAACCATCTCTAGGGTTTAAAGAAAACGGTCTGAAAAGACAAAGTATCCAGTGAGCGGCAGTTCTGTGGGTGCAAATGCCTTGTTGATGAGGTCAGAGGAGAATGGCCAGACTGGTACAAGCTAATTGAAAGGCAACAGTAACTCAAATAACCACTCGTTACAACCGAGGTCTGCAGAAGAGCATCTCGGAACAAATAATACGTCCAACCTTGAGACAGATGGGCTACAGAATATTTCCTGTACCTTGGTGAATCAATGCTACGAAGCAGTAAGGCAGTTCTGAAGGCAAAAGGGGGTCCGGTACTAGTCTGGAAATGTATTTGAATGTCAATCCATACAATCTATGACACAGTACTTGCAGGTTAAGTGTTAAAGACTAGAACAGTCTAGAAAAGTTACTTTTTGGTGCTATAAATTATAAAACCCATTAGGCTGAATGCATCACTCCATGCAGACTGGGATCTGATTTACAGACATCTAACTTGGAACAAGCTTAGCCATTATAATGCATTAAGGCATATTGACGATTCTACCAATGTCTCCTTATGGCACAAAGATAAACACCCAGGGTTTTTTAGACCCCCAGCAAACCTTTTAGGTGTAAAACCAGAGTTTTAGGTCTCCAGATAAACACAGAGAGGCCGTGTCTTAAGAAGGTCCCTATTCCCCGACTCATTTCCCATCATTAATCTCAGTGAGAGGCTGAGGAGGGACTACCCCGTGTGGCCTCAGGTATGGCATTTTAACAGATGACTATGTGCCAGCAGAAGGGCCCTTCCTAGTTTTTTGGTTCCTGGACCCAATGATTCCAATTTTGGTGTCAATGAAAGCAGCGATTTATCATCCAGCGTATTACTTAGTGTGGCGGTTGGAGGAGGCCATTCATCTCCCTCACTGCCAGGCCCGGGCCAAAAAGACGCAAACCCAGCAAACAACCACACCAACCTCTCGCTGCACCCACACACCCCAGCTGACTGCCCCAGCCCTCGCTGCGCTCGAAACCGTGTCAGGGCTACAAAAAACTGCTTGTTTGCTTCGGCAGGGCAGATTTCAAGTGAAAAATGTTAAACGTGCAGAATGAGTTATGGTGCATGCAAATGTGATTTATGCACCAAAAAGTGCAAAGTTGACAGAATGATGTTATATAAAACTCACAATGGGCCAGGAATGCATTTTAAATGGACCTATCAGGTTAAATTAATTGTCTCTACCATACTTTGTATACTAGTAATTATGGTTGCAGTAATATGGTATACTTGATATACATCCATATGCAAAATTCATACTGTATGCTTTCTTTGCCATTCCAGATGACTTTATTAATAAGTAATTTGAGTCATTGCAGAGATGTATGGATGCAGTCCTCCAAGCTCATGATGGAGTCAGACACAATATTCATTCTGTCTCCACTGCAGCAGGACTTTATATTCTATACTGGACATTATTTCTGTTCAGTGAAAAGACTTTTGTCTAAGCAAAGTCAGACCTTACTGTCCTAATTAAATAATTTATAATCAAGGCAAGATCATATTTTTTGTTGGTCAAATAAGCTTAATCTAGAGGCCTTCGACTTTCATATAAGCCACTTCTGATACCAAATGATCGACTAGAAATATTATTTGTTTTTTCTAAAACTTGGATAGGTGACAAGACTTTGTCCGGTAGTGTACATAAACACAAACACATACACATCATATATATATATATATATATATATATATATATATATATATATATATATATATATATATATATAAAATTATTATTATTATTATTTATTAAAATTATTACTACTACTATTATTATCAATTATTACTATTAATTATTATTATTATACTTATTATTATTATTATTATTAATAATAATAATTATTATTAATTTATTATCAATTATTTATTAATTAATTATTATTAATTATTTATTCGTATTTAATATTATAATTATTACTATTATTACTATTATTGTTATTATTATTATTATCATCTCTGTTTTGCATGTGCACTTAAAAATAGAAAATGATTATTTTAGACTGTAAACGCAGAGCATAAGCAATTTCTTTAAAAAAAAAAACAACAACAAAATTTTGGACCTGTAGCACAGTATATTGATTAATGTGCATAAAAACTATTTAAACAATTCCAAATCAAACCAGGTTGATTTTCAAACCCCACCCATCTGTTTTCTTAGTCTTTAAAGTGTAAAAAAAAAATCTGTATCGGTTGATCCAAAGATCCTTAATTGTTAATAATCCCTCTAACCTTGATTCTGGTCACATGCAGAAGTCTCCTATTTCACACAGCTCAATTAAAGGTGATAAAAAGGACAATATCACCCCCCCCCCCCCCTCTGTGCACATAATGGGCTATGCCTAGTCTCAAAGGCAGATAGCCATGTATGCCTGGTAGGCATATGACACTGTGCGTACAAGAGTGTAAATGAGTAGGAATGTGTGCGTACAGAAAGTGCTCGCAGCTCTGCAATGACAGAGACACACAAAACAATTTCACGCCCCCCAGGGGAGCGCAGCGATGGAGGTGCTGGGACTGAGACACGGACCCTTGCATGCGCGCACCAATTCCTCCGCTTCAATTAGCGTTCTGCTCGCGCCTGCTGGCCGCCGATACACAGGCGACTGCCAAGCATGAAAAACACCCAACAACACGCTTGGGCTACAGCAATCTGTCCCTGCCTGTGACACATACGACTCTAATTTTACCCTTCCCAAACTCAATATAGTGCCTTCGACTGTATGACACGGCACAGTCCACTTCCCTCAGCCCGATAATGCAGAATCCGCTTATACTTTCAAGGTTTAATTGGAGTCGGATTGTTACTGCCAAGTCATGATCGCCTAAAACGATAACCTTGCACACCGAAATGGCAATTTTCTTCCTATTTAAAATGTGTGGCGCAAATTTATCACCCACAAGTCTCACATGTGGTTATTACAGCATCATATAAACAATAACCTCGTGGTCCCTGAAGCAGTTAGATATTATGTTAAGAAATAACTCAGTGTCTCCTTTAAGACCCAATGAAACTGTCTGAGGAGCTCAGTGCTCACGCATTTACTCCTAAAACAGGACGCAGCCTGAGGCATATGGTATTAATAACTTTACTAGCCATTTTATAAGCTATTCAAATTATTTGTTAATGTTTAACAGCAGAAGAGGGACACTCTCATTCTGGAGTCTCTTTTATTAGTGAAAAACAGCAAAAAAAAACAAACAGTAAGACAATAGCTGCGTATGAAATTGCATACTTGTACACTATTCTACGCCATTTTGTAGTATAAATAGTGTAAGTAGTGCGTTTACACTAAGGGGCGGAGCTATCGGGCACACATGTTGGATAACTTTATTTATTTTAGATGGTGAAAGCAAAATTCTCCTACGAGAGTGATTATAGCGCCTCCTGATGGTGAATGCAGCAGTACTCACGGCAGGTATTATTTGATAGTCTGGTCATTTATTTCACTGATTTGGCGACCGTCAAACGTCATCAGGGAAACGGTTTGAATTTCCGCTTAGTGAAAAACATTAGTGCTCCATTTGGGACAACACTACATGCATATACTATGCTGTTGAGTGTGTAAGTGCATAAGTACATAGCGCATGAGTGTATAGTGTATAGTGTGCCATTTTTTCTTTAGCAGTATAATAGCATTAGCTTATAAGCCAACATGTGACTAAAGAAGCCTTTTAGGAGTATACTAGCATTCACCTCAAAGC
Organism: Danio rerio; assembly: GCF_052040795.2. NCBI lineage: Eukaryota > Metazoa > Chordata > Actinopteri > Cypriniformes > Danionidae > Danio > Danio rerio. The sequence goes on from NC_141044.1 coordinate 3,808,928, forward strand.
AAATATACTTACAATACAAAATAACAATACAAATTTACATGTCTTTGAAGTACTTTTTGAGTATACTAGCAAAGGTTAACACAACTAGGGATCACGATTATTTGCATTTATTGATTTTAATCCCCACTAGCTTAAAACTAAAATTACTTTAAATTTGGTTTTGTAGTTCGGGCATAAATACATGTTTGTTGCCGTTTTAAAAGTTCATTTGATTGACAATTCAAAATCTGTGGATATTATTGATGCCTTTATTTGGTCAAATTGCTACTTTTTACTGTCATTCAATGGGTTTTTGGTCATTATCAATGCATTGTCACCTTAATTGAGCGTGTGCAGCGCAGCAAAAATAGACCCAGTGCCAAAACTATCACAGCAATACAGAAAACATGAATTTAATGTAGATGTCACAGACAGCTAATTGGAGTATACTAGCATTAGCATCAAAGATAAAATAAATTAAACAACATACTGTAGATTTCATAGACAGCTATTTGGCGTACACTAGCATTAGCATCAACGATAACACATATTAAACAACACACATTTAGTGTATCATAGAACCAACTTTTAGGTGAACATTAGCATTAGCTTCCAAGCTAAAACAAGTAAACAACAGATTCAGACTTTAAAGGAAATACTTTTAAAAGTATACTAGAATTAATCTAAAAGCTAACATACAAGTAAGGAATACAAATTTTAATAGAAGCAACTTTTTGGAGTATACTAGCATTGGCATTACAGCTAACTGCATTAAAGCGCAACTGACGCAGGCAGTTCATGTGACCATGACAAAATGGCGGATGTAGTACATCCGAATTTCATTCATACTGCTCACATTCAAACTGTATAGAACGTACTTTTCAAACAGCCGAGTTGTACGTTTGAGTTCAAATGCCGTACCTACTAAGTAGTAGGCGGTTTCGGACGCAGCCACTCTTAAAAGTACACTAAAATTTGTCTAAACGCGAATGCACAAGTAAACAACACAAATTTAGGTTTTAGATTTCATAGAAGCTACTTTTTGGAGTATACGAGCATTAGCATTACAGCAAACACAAATTAAACAACACGCATTTCGTGTATGTTTCATAGAACCAACTTTTAGGTGTACATTAGCTTCCAAGCTAAAACAAGAGTAGACAACACAGATTTAGACTTAATAAGTGACACTCCTAAAAGTACACTAGAATTTGTCTAAACACGAATGCACAAGTGAACAACACAAATTTAGGTTTTAGGTTTCATAGAAGCAACTTTTTGGAGTATACGAGCATTAGCATTACAGCTAACACAAACAATACGTTTCTACTGTAGATTTCATAGAAGCAACTTTTAAGTGGGGTGAGGCAGTGGTGCAGTAGGTAGTGCTGTCGCCTTAGAGCAAGAAGGTCGCTGGGTCGAACCTCAGCTCAGTTGGCGTTTCTGTGTGGAGTTTGCATGTTCTCCCTGCCTTTGCATGGGTTTCCTCCGGGTGCTTTGGTTTTCCCCACAGTCCAAAGACATGCGGTACAGGTGAATTGGGTAGGCTAAATTGTCCGTAGTGTATGAGTGTGTGTGAATGTGTGTGGATGTTTTCCAGAGATGGGTTGCAGCTGGAAGAGCATCCGCTGCGTAAAAACTTGCTGGATAAGTTGGCGGTTCATTCCGCTGTGGTGACCCCGGATTAATAAAGGGACTAAGCCGACAAGAAAATGAATGAAAGAACTTTTAAGCGTACATTAGAATTAGCTTCAAAGCCAAAACATGAGTAAACAACACACGTTTAGATTTAACAGATGCAAATTTTAGCACTTGGTTGTAAAGTGAACAGGCAAAAGTAAAGTAAACAACACCAATTTAGACCTGAAAAGCTTGTGCGCACAAAACATTCAACAACACTAAATAAGACATCGATTAGATATTGGCATTTTGTCTCATTCGTGTATTAAACTGCATTAAATATTAAATATATTCTTGCTGGCCATGACTGTACTTCAACGCGCAGCATTTTTGTTCTTAACGCAAACAGACAAATCACTATTTTTCTGCTTAGGAAACTGCGTAACTCATTTCACATGCACTTAAAACGTCTGAATCCCGTATCGCGGCTATCATCAAGACCGGTCACGGTACAATAATGGCTCCATCATAAACAGCATACTTAGAGTAGCAGAAAAGTAATTAAGCAAACTGAAGATGCTTTTGGAGAGACAGGAATCATATCAGTGTTTTCCAGTGTGCCTGGCGATGCCTGCAGCTCTTCCACGGCATGTGCGCTCGCTGATATGAACGACGGAGCTTTTGTTGTGTCTTACTTACCAACACCACACCGCTCCTCATTAACCTTTGCACAGATAAGCCTGTTTCAACGGCATGTTTCAACGGCTCCACTGAAGCGGCTCCTCATCCGACAAAAATACCCCCCAAAAATAGCATATTCCTATCCTGTTTTAAGATGCCGTATCATTATTGTGAGCCAGTCTGCGCAATCGGGATTTCAATTCCGACTGCAGCTCCGAGATCTTGGCCTAGTTGCCACCAGATCCACCTTTAATTACCCAACATGTATTCTGGGGCCGGTGTTCATTCTGGCACAGCTAACAAGGTTAAAAGGTGCAGCTCGAGTCTAATGAGATTCACGATAATTCGCTGAGTAATTGTTAACAACATGTTACAGCTTTTTTCCTTCTTTCTCAGCTCGCATACGCTTGTTAGAGGAGACATTCGGGTAGGAAGGAGCTCCTTTCTGGGCTTCTTGTGCAGCTTTGTGTATAAGAGGAGGAGGAGGGTGACGGAGGTGTGAATATACAAAGACGCTAAGCAAACACGGCTTTTATCGGAAGCAACATGCAGGGGCACAGACAGGGGAGTGAATATTAACTGCCGGTGTGTAAGATAATTGGCACCAAGTGATTATTCATCCACTCGGGTCAGCATTTTAATGCTAGGATCAGGTGGAAGGCAAGCAGTGTGAAGAACAAACACGAGTAGCGGAGGAAAAGGGCAACGGCGAACGTGTGGGATCCAGCAAACTGCAACAGCACCTGAGTTTTCCCTGAAGCTTACACCAAATACAATTCTGTCGGAAACTAAGGGTTGATTTGCAAGAGGTTGGTGTTCCACTGGTGGCTTGCCACCTTGGTAATTTCATGCCAGCCTCCAGTAACAAGCATGTATTGAGTGTCTGGAGTCGGTAGGCAACCACAGGCAGGTTACAGGTGCTGAACCGCTAGTTGTCTGCCTAGAGGAAATCTTGGTTAACAAACCACAGAGAAAGTAAAAACAAGTGGTGCAAAACATAGTTAGCTCACTCACTGTTAGAGTGAACACTATCATGTCTGAAATACAGTACGCCTTATAAGTGACTGAGGGAGTTGAGTAACAAACACGGTTGCACCATTACAATCAGATCATGTGGAATGTCATGCAAAAAAACAAATATAGTGTGAGATTGGTGTGTTTTCCTAAAAGATACTGGCTGTAAATGTGTGTGGAAATTTTAGCAATATGATAGCATTAGCTTTTAAGCCAACATGTGCCTAAGGCCCAATCCAAATTCCTCCCCATTAGCCCTTACCCCTACCCCTCGTTTGCACGTGCGTGTCATTTACATTTAGTCATTTAGCAGACACTTTTATCCAAAGCTACTTACAAATGAGGACAAGGAAGCAATTTACACAACTATAAGTGCAACAATGACTAAGTGCTATATTCAAGTTTCAGGTCTGTAAAGTCTAAGTAGGAAAGTATTAGTAACTTTCCTTCTTAGGAAAGTGTCAAGGGGTAAGCATGTCCCAATTCTCTTTAGCTTAAAGGCGTAGGGCTAAGGGGAAGGGGTGAATACCCCTTTGAATGAAGATTTTTCAGGACCACACTGGAAACCAAGGGGTAAGAAAATTTCCCATAATACACCAGGCACACCGGCAGTATTGCTGAACCCGCAAGTAAGGAGATCCACAAATTAGTATTTTTTTGTCGATATTGCGAATTTTTACAACAAAGACATGTTTTAATATATTCATAACCGTGTTTGTGTTTTACCGTCATGCTTTAAAAAAAAAAAAACATTAAAATAAAAATAGCTAAATTTGGCTATCTATAATCCATAATCATAACTCCTGTTCTGCAGTCCAACAACAATCTGACACTTGATGACACACGAATACCCTGTGAGAGAAGTTAAGTGGCTGAGAATGAGTTTTTTACAGTGTCTGCTACAATGCTAATGTTGTTGTTGGTGTGTTTACATAGATGAACAAGGCCACTGAGTAAATACACAGTACAGTTACGATCTTATTGCCACATTAAATCATTAGGATAACATGATATCATTGCCTTAAGTGATTTCCTGAAGATAAATACCAAAACATAGCACAACTGGATTAACTACAGCAGTCGCGATCATCTGATCTCATATGAAGCAAGAGATCACGATGACATATGATGACGTGTGCAGGTGCTGTAGTGCTGTCCCAATTCTTAGGGATACTTGTTGAAGTCCTTCCCCTTAACCCTCGGTTGTAAGGGCCAAGGGGAAGGGGTACAAAAATAGAATTGGGATTGGGCCTTAAGAAACCTTTTAGAAGTGTACTAACACTAGCATTGAAGCAAATAAAAGCAAACAATATCAGTTTAAATATCTTTGAAGTACTTTTAAAGTGTACTAGCATAAGCCTTAAAGCTAACACAACTAAACAACAAGACTTTGCATATGCGGATGTCTGAGTTCCAGTTAGTCAGCGGGTGCTTTAAGCACACCTCCCCAGGAGAGAGCAGCGAAGGTCAGACAGTTCATCAAGGGTCTACTGCTAAATCTTATCACACTATAGTTGTTAAACGTGATATTTAATTCATCTTGTCTCTATCTAACGACTTTTCGGTCCTTTTAAATCTATTGCTTGTTCTCTGGTAACGTTTTTAGCTGAGCGCAAAGATAAGTTAATATATTTATTTATATAACCATGTACACTGATTCTGCACATTTGGCTGATTGCTTGCCTCCCAAGGAGTTCCCAGGCAGGCAAGAGACAGTCCCTCCAGCATGTCCTGGGTCTTCCCAGAGGCGTCCTCCTGGTGGGACATGCCTGGAACACCTCCCTAGGTAGGCATCCAGGAGACATACAAAACAAATGCCTGAACCACCTCAGCTGACTTCTCTCAATGTGGAGAAACAGCAGCTCTACAGCAAGCTCCTCACCCTATCTATAAGGGCGCACTCTGCCACCCAGCGAAGGAAATTCATTTCTGCTGCTTGTACCCGAGATCTTGTCCTTTCGGTCATGACCCAAAGCTCATAACCATAGGTGACCACCTTGAATCCATTAGGATTTTTTTTAATTGCATTGTAAATACTGTACTTAAACAAACCTTATATTGTAGCAAATCAAAAAAAAAATCACCACAGGCGATATGCAAACGCAGGTGAGGAAAAAAAATTAAACAACTCTTATTCTACTGACCACGTTGCAGCTTATGGGAATATTTACAGAGCTTTCAGTAAAAGTCCATCAGTAATGATTAATCCAAGTGAGACACACCGCAAATACCAGCGCACCTAATTTACTAAGATACAAAAATAAAGCTACGTAAACTGCTTAAGAAATCTTGTATTGATTTACAGTTGTTTACTTTGAACAACATCAGGCAGTCTGCAGAAAAAAAAACTTGGCCAGGGCACCAGTGGACATTTCAGCACGACAACAACCCAAAACTCACAGCAAAAGCGGTGAAGAAATGATTAGCAGACAAAAAAAAAATACGTTTTGGAGTGGCCCAACCAGAGTCCTGACTTAAATTCAATTCAATTCAATTCAGCTTTATTTGTATAGCGCTTTTACAATGTAGATTGTGTCAAAGCAGCTTCACATAAATGGTCATAGTAACCGGAACAGTGTAGTTCAGTTTTTAGTGTTTAAGTTCAGTTCAGTTCAGTTTAGCTCAGTTCAGTGTGATTTAATCATTACTGAGAGTAAAATCTAATTAAGAATCTGAGGAAGGAGCTAAAGATCAGTTGAATGGCAAGCAGACCCGCCAACCTGAAAGAATTACAGCTCATCGCTAAAGATGATTGGGCAAAAACACCACAGGCAACATGCAAATAGCTAGTCAGCAATTAAAGGAAGAGTTTGATTGCTGTAATAGTCAATATGCATTGTAAATACTGTACTTAAACCCCATATTGTAGCAAATTTTTAAAAATCACATTTGTGGAGTTGGAAGCATTTGGGATCATGTCTTTCTTATATAAGTATAACTCAGAGTCCTAAAGGGCAGCATAATTTTATTCAGAACAGCATTGAATGGGTCTCCAACGCCTTTAAAAGTTGTCTGGGTTGGCACATAACTAGGTTTTGGAACGAATCCATAGTCTTCAAGGAACATAAAATCTATAAGGCAAATATATATTCTGAGAAAATCAGACAAAAGTGGATTATTTCAGTAATAAATGAGCAGCGGTAAAACAGAAAGTGGTGCATCCACAACCACAGATCCAACACAATATAAAATCTCTAATTATCCACTAAAGCGAATGGCATTAAATACAAATAAAGGCTGAAATAAATAAGTAGATTCCACCCTCCACTGCATTTTTCATTCTATCTGGTTTCTCCTCTCTCCAGCTGTACAGAGCAGAAAAAAGCAAGCTCGAGGAAGCAGATCATCTGTTCAGCCTTCAGGAGGGTGAAACATCTGTGCGCTTTCAACAAATAGGTAATCAAAAATCAAGTAAATAATGTCGATATTAAAAATGAAACAACACTCCTTCTGCTGATCCCGTTGCAGTTTATGGGAATATTTAACAGAGCTCTCAGTAAATGTCCATCAGTAAAGATTAATCCAAGTGAGAGACACTGCAAATACCAGCACACCAGGTTTTACTAAGATCCAAAAATAAAGCTACGTAAACTGCAAAAGAAATCTTGTATTGGTGTACAGTTGTTTATCATTTTACTCTAATTACTACAATGGTTCAACTGAGGCTTTGACTAAACACTGACAATTTTGATTATGAAATATATGCAAATTAAACTATTCCAGTTGCGTAATTGCCAATGAAATTTTACCTTAAAGTAAATAAATAAAAGACACAGTAAAGCTAATTAAAATAAATACTTAGAGTTTTAAGATTGAAATTGTAAAACACAAAAAGTAATAATTTGTAATAATAAATGTAATAATTTTGTAATCTTCAACCCTAAGTTTTGGGGAAACCTAATGTTTTAGGGGGTGTTTTTCAACCAGTGCACCATGAAAACTAATCACAGTAAACAACACTATTAAAAAGGAGCAATACATCAAAATTCTCAACAACAACAACAACAACAACAACAACAACATTCATAGTCTGCAGAGAAATTTGGCCTGGGTACCAGTGGACATTTCAGCACAACCAACAATCCATAACACACAGTGGTGAAGAACTTACTAAGATCAAAAAATTAAGCTACGCTAACTAGTTAAAAAATCTTGTATTAGTGTACAGTTGTTTACCATTATAAATCTAATTTAAAAAGTCTGTTCATTTGCTCCTTTGACTTAACACCGATGATTTCAATTATGATTACATAAAATATATGCAAATTAAACTATTTTAGTTGCCTTATTGCCAATTAAATTTTACCTTAAAGTAAATAAATAAATAATAAAAAATACACATTAAATACATAAAGTCTTTAAGGTGTTTTTCAGCCGGTGGGCAAGAGAAACTAATCACAGTAAACAGTGCCATTAAAAAGGAGCAATACATCAAAATTCTCAACAACAACATCAGGGAGTGATCAGAGAATCTTGACCTTAGGCACCATTGGACATTTCAGCACGACAACAATCCATAACACAGCAAAAGCGGTGAAGAAATGGTTAGCAGATAAAAACATTAACGTTTTGGAGTGGCCCAACCAGAGTCCTGACTTAAATCTAATTAAGAATCTGAGGAAGGAGCTAAAGATCAGTTGGATGGCAAGCAGACCCGCCAACCTGAAAGAATTACAGCTAATCGCTAAAGATGATTGGGCAAAAACACCACAGGCAACATGCAAAAAGCTAGTCAGCAATTATAGGAAGTGTTTGATTGCTGTAATAGTCAATAATGATCAAGACTTTTCTATTGATTATTCAGAAGGGTATGAATATTTTTTACATGCCACTTTTTGTTTAAATGTAAATAGAAAAGAGATTTTTTTTCCCTTAATGATACCCCCTGTCCATTTGCCTGTGTCATATCCGGTAACAATAAATAAATAAATAAAGAAAGAAAGAAAAACAAAACAAAAATAAAATAAAATAAAACAAAAAGTAAAACATAAAAAACATGAAAAATAAAAAACAAACAAAACAAAAATTAAAACAAAACAAATAAAAATATAAAACAGAACAAAAAAATAAATAAAATAAAACTAGCTGGTTAAATAAACAAACAAAAAAATAAAAGTAACTTTTAAGTCAGAATTTGCCAGGGGTAAATAAATAATTATAAATAATTTCAGGCTTGAGTGAATATATAGACATCCAAATAAATATATACAGTAAACATACTTCAACTTGCTTAATACAGAAAAATCTAAAATCTTTCAGGTTTGTAAAAGGATGTTTAGTATTGCTAAATCATTTTGCATAATATATTTGCATGAACCCAAACCTGCATTTTGCATACATACACGCCTACCTATACACATGTATACATATAAAAATAACCTACATATTTAAAATGCATGCTACTTTACACATCTGTAAGATCCAAGAATTCAGCTTGCACCTTAAAACAAATGTTTATGCATTCATACTTTTTTTTTTTTAAATCACGGCCTGAATGTGCTTGGTCATCGAGGAAATGTTTAAACTGATTCACAATACCCCAACAATACATTTCCTCCATCGCTATTTAAAAAGTCGTTGAGACATGCAAGTCATTTCATCGCTGGCCTAATAAAAATTCTAAATTTGTAAAGGCCAAAAAAAGGCCATCACAAGAAGAATAAGTTCTAAATGAAAGCCTTTATGCCACAATAATGAGGTACAAAGAAGTCGCCAGAGCTAAAAGGACTCAGCAGTAATGCTCTCCTCCTTTTTCCGAAAGGCCACTAAAACTGCTTTTACAATATCCAGCCACTTTTACATAATTCATGTATGCAGTGGTCACACAGATAATTACATTAGCAATAAGCAAGGAAAGTCTTCCTTTTTAACGTGCACCCTTTGACTCAAGTGCTAGAACAAAAGTGTGAATAGACACGGCTTTCACCATTACCTTCTAGTCCCGTCAGGAACGTTAATGCAATTTCAAATGGCCATTCATTCCACAATCTGCAAACCTTTTTATCATAATCCAATTACTAGGTCTCGTTTATCAGCCCGCATTTTATCACCCAAAAACAATACGACGAGAGGTCAGTACCATTTACTTCTGCTATTCACACGCTCTGTTTCTTAGAAAGAGCTTTGGTTAATCGTGTGGCTGGAAGCAAATGAACAAAAATGTGAGGAACAGGGGCTTATTGAGGGATACTGACTAGTTATGATCCCTTTAAAACAAACAATACATCCAAAGATATTATTTTATCAAATATAAGCATTCTAGTTGATCTTGTGCAACACTTTATTTAAGCATTGTGTTCATTAGACTGTCATAAAACCTTTATGATGATGACATGGCTCACAATGGAAATGAGAGTTTATGTATGCTTATTACTAGATAGGATACAGCTGCAGCGGCTAGATGGGATACAGCTGTGGATATACACATCAATACAACATTTTTTTATGACGCTGTACAACGATAATTAATATTTTTACAGAACTGTGACGATTGGGTTTAGGGTTAGGGTAGACGTTAAAAAGTAAAAAAAAATTTGGGGGGGGGGGGGGGGGATTTAATAAATAACATAAAAAATACTTGGTACAGCTACTGTTTTTACGTTACTGTGATGGTTGGGTTTAGGGTTGTGGTGAGGGTAGACGTTAATAAAATACAATTAATGGGAAATTTTAATGATAAGGTATTTTTCTGGTAGAATGTCCCAAAGGGACATTAAACTGTTCTTTGATATCTAAATAGTAGGCTTATGGCTTCAACAAGTTAAAATATCCAGAAATGGTTTAAGAAGCACTTGTATTGCTCCATAAAATACTCCTAGAATCAGAAGGTCCATGACTATATATGGTTTGTATCGTGAATATTAATGAGCTCTGCTTACAGACACGCGCGCACGCGCACACACGTACACGCACGGACAGATATAATATAAACCCAATCAGAGTAGTTAACTTATTTTGCTCACCAGATCTTATGTGGATAAAGACTAAACTATAATGAAACTTGACAAAAGCGAGAGAGATGTAACGTGTTGTATTTTGGAGATATATTGTCAAAGAAAACAACCAGGACTTCTGCATGAACTGCATGAACATATGACAGTTGAGCTGAGTGAGTTGGCATGATTCAGCAGTCTACACGTGTTTGTTGAAACATTTGCTTCAAACTTCACAAGGGACACGATAAATTAACCAGAGATGTAACTACACATACCTCATGGCTCCTCGGAGTGGAGATAAATGAATGTGTAATCTGTAAATCTTGCGTCCTGAGGCGAGTTTGAACATGCCTCGTGCTGTCGTTGCCCAGTAACGCGCAGTAAACAAACTGGTGCTCGGGTTTTCAAAATAAAAGTACCACATACATAGTAAGTAAAATATTCGTTTAAAATAACCAAGAGAGAAAAATGATCACTGTTGTATCACTAGAGAGCGTTTGGCTTATTAAACGCAGGCTGAGGCGTGCATATTAAAGTCTCCATGAAATCAATACTAACCATGTGATTTTGTTAGCTCAGAATGCCAGTTTTGTGATTAATCTGTGCATGTTAAGAATAAAAACAGTTTGCCCTTGTCATTTTAATTGAAATCTGAAAATGCACTTTCTGTTTGTTTTTAGTTAAATTATCAGATTACATGATTTTGAGGTATTTAACCATGCTGCTCCAATTCTCAGTTTTGACAACAAGCAGAAATAGTGAGCAGGAGGAGTCTGTTAGATTGCAATAACTATTTAAAACCCTTTTCCCAAACTTTCTGAATGAATTCATTTTATTTAAATATCTACTTTACTACTCTCAGCCCCCGGTAGAAAAAAACAAGCCACAGCCACTGATTGCTCATTTAAAATTTTGTTTCACTAGGAACTGCGTCACAATATAGAGAAAAAAATAATAATAATAAATCCGCAATAAATAAAATAAACAAATATATAGGCGATGCGGTGACACGGTGGGTAGCACAGCATCAAGGTCGCTGGTTCGAGCCTCGGCTGGGTCAGTTGGCATTTCTGTGTGGAGTTTGCATGTTCTCCCCGTGTTTGGGTGGGTTTCCTCCGGGTTCTCCGGTTAATACTTGATTAAAAATGAGTTGAAACAACACAATTATTAGGATTTCATTGGGACAACTTAATTGTTTTATGTTCAATCCACTTAAATTTGTATAAAGGAGTAAGTGAACTTAATCAGTGTTGTGAAAACATGAAGAAGATGTGTGGAACCGAGCATTTTTTACAGTATACGCTCTTTTCTTAACACTTGAACACTTAAAAACATTGGCAAAGCTTGAATGGATCAGATTTGTTTGGATTGGAATGATGATCACAACATAGATTGGGTAGATTATGGAGAAGAATTGCGTCTTAAATGACAGAAATAGAGGCAATAAGTTAAGCTGTAACCTCTAAAATCTCTGTACGCATTAACCATATGCTTAATACCCTGACACACTAGACCTCGCATTACTGCTAACTCTGAGTTTTTGGCTTTACATGGCTGTTGAAAGTGCATTGGATTTGTGTGTTCAAGTTTTTATTTATTTTTTATTCCTGCCCTTTTGGCATTGATTTAACCATGTGGCTAAACATTTCAAGATAAGAGCGGTATTTACTTCTCTGGTTGGGACAGATAACATCCCAGCTCATTACGCCAGCCATGTTGGCTTAAACCCTATCGGACAGACCTTTACACAGTAAAGCCGTACAGAAGCATTGTTCAGGTTACGAGGGAAAAAAAGAAGAAGAATAAAGCATCTCTGATTCTAAAGTAGTCATTTAAAAGCTTTTCTGGAGCTACAGTCTTATGAACTGTGCTTTTGTAATAAAACGAGAAGTAAATAATAATAATAATGATAAGTAAAATATCACACTTAAAGAACTTAAGACAGAGTAAAACCGGAAACATCTAAATCAGATCAGCAAAACTGGCGTAATTTAAGAAGCTACATATATATTTCAAGCTTTATATTTTAATTACATATAAATGTTTATAGATTAAGTATACAGCTGACAAATAAAAAAAATGAATTTATTATTCTTTACTATATAAAACTGTAACCCAAAATGATATAACTTTATATGAGGAAAATAATTATGTAGGCTATTGTGCAATTGTATTATTTATTACTTAACAAAAAATGATATTAATAGTTTGTCAACATGTTTTTAATTTACTGTGACATTAAAATAAGTTGATTAATTGATAAAGGCTGCGTAAAAAATAGGCTGGATAAGTTGGCGGTTCATTCCACTGTGGCGACCCCTAATTGATAAAGGGACTAAGCTGAAAATAAAATGAAGGAATGAACTTGATAAAGTCGGTTAAATGTACTTTAGGTTGATCCTCTTGTTGACTTTTGCGTCAAAAATGACCCACGGCACTATTTTATTAGCATAAAAAAAATAAACAAAGCTTCACAAGTTTTGTGACTTTCTAAAATGACCCCAACATTAGAATTTTTTTTTCTATTTTCATGAAGGCTGTACACATTTGAATTCAACCCAGGCTCATTGTGAATAAGTACCCAGGTCTACATTTCTGGGGACAGTGATATAGATAACCAGATAATCTGCTTGCCTGTTTTTGCAAATCCACTAGACGCCACTGTGTACACTTTTTAATGATCACAAATTCCTCTCGGGCGTCCTCTTTTTCCCCATAAATACACCAGGGGGCTGACCAGGCCACCTTGCTGTCAACTGATTGACGCTAGCATTTTCAAAAGCCATTAAAAAAAAAAAAGAAAAGCCGTCACGGTCGAGTGATTTTACCACGTTTTCAGCCTGTTGTTTATTTATGTATTCATTTATTTATTTTTTGCTTTTGTTTTACCAGGTTTAACCATTCTTCGCCAGCCTCCAACCCTGTTGTCGCGGTCAACACCCCTCTGCGTCCCATATTGGCGTCATATGCGGCAAGCCACTGGGCAAACTGGTAACACCGGAAAAGCTGCATGTATGGAGGTAAGCGGTCAGCGAGTGCTAAAATGAACAGAAGCCGTTGGCAGCTTCACACCGCCCCGTAGCGCTTGTTTTAAAGATGAAATGCAGCCAGACGTACATCTGACTACATAATTCACACTCTCCAGAAATGTAGACAGGGGTACATACCCACAATGAGCACGAGTGTTGCATTTAAAAGTACAACAGTTGTCCTTTAAGTAAGGGCAAACCCTGTGCACAGAATTCTAAGACAACCGGGGGGTTAAAATAACATGAAGTTAACTTGATTCAATCTAAAATTAAGCCAACAACATTTTTAAAAGTATATCAGATTTAAATTCTGATTATTATCAGATAATATTCTGATTATTATTATCATTATATTGATTATTATCTTAATTTCACTATTATTTTTTAATTTTTTTAGCTTTGATCCAGTCAAATGGTTGAAGAAAGTAATGTGATCTACACCCACACTATGAACTGTAAAGAATAGGCTACGATTAGCTAGCAGCGATTAAGATTACATGGTTTTGCAGCATCAAACAGTTAGCTTAGCAACATGCTAACAGCAAACTCCCCTGAAACAAACTCTAAGCAAGTGTATTTGTTCGATACGGGCATCAAGAAAGTGTCAGTCTGTGTAAAACTCTCCAGATCTCTCTCTTGCGATGTTCAGTATGCTGATTCAGAAGATATTTACTCAGAAACTGAGCTTTAATTACAACCTTTTCTGTCTGTGTTTTTACGTGAGGCCATGCAAACAGACGCTCAAACTCCAGCAAATAAAAACATTAAAACACCCTTTCTGCTATCAATTGAATGCCAAGAATAAATAAGAGGATGACATAATTGACACACACACACACACACACACACACACACACACACACTACAAGCTGTCGTGAATAAATAGAATACAATTGGCTAGCAGTGATTATGATCCCATTGTTTTGCAGCCTCAAACAGTTAGCTTAGCAACATGCTAACACCAAACTCTAAGCATATTTGTTCGATACACGTATTAAAGTGTCAGTCTGTGTAAAACACTTCAAATCTCTCTCTCTTGCGAGGTTCAGTATGAATTAGATGTTGATTCAGAAGACATTTAGTTGAATCGAAGATATAATTACAACCTTTTCTGTCTGTGTTTTACATGAACATATGCAAACAGATGCTCAAACTCCAGCATTAAAACACCCTTTGTGCTTTCAACTGAATATCAAGAATAAATAAGAGGATGACATAACTGACACACACTACAAGCTGTCAAGAATAAGTAGCCTACAATTAGCCAGCAGCGATTATGATCCCATTGTTTTGCAGCATCATGCAGTTAGCTTAGCAACATGCTAACACCAAACTTCCCTGAAACAAACTCTAAGCATGTGTATTTGTTCGATACACGTATTAAGAAAGTGTCAGTCTGTGTAAAACACTCCAGATCTCCCTCTTGTGAGGTTCAGTATGGATTAGATGCTGATTCAGAAGACATTTAGTTGAATCGAAGCTATAATTACAACTTTTTCTGTCTGTGTTTTACATGAGGATGTGCAAACAGACGCTCAAACTTCAGCAAATAAAAACATTAAAACATTCTTTACGCTTTCAAATGAATCCCAAGAATAAATAAGAGGATGCCATAATTGACACACACACAAACACACTACAAGCTGTCAAGAATAAGTAGCCTACAATTAGCCAGCAGCGATTATGATCCCATTGTTTTGCAGCATCATGCAGTTAGCTTAGCAACATGCTAACACCAAACTTTCCTGAAACAAACTCTAAGCATGTGTATTTGTTCGATACACGTATTAAGAAAGTGTCAGTCTGTGTAAAACACTCCAGATCTTCCTCTTGTGAGGTTCAGTATGGATTAGATGCTGATTCAGAAGACATTTAGTTGAATCGAAGCTATAATTACAACCTTTTCTGTCTGTGTTTTACATGAGGATGTGCAAACAGACGCTCAAACTCCAGCAAATAAAAACATTAAAAAATCCTTTGCGCTTTCAATTGAATCCTAAGAATAAATAAGAGGATGACATAATTGAAGACAAAGAGTTTCCACAGTGGTAATGGTTTATATATTTGTAATTAATACAGAGTTTA
The DNA here is from genome assembly GCF_052040795.2 of Danio rerio. NCBI lineage: Eukaryota > Metazoa > Chordata > Actinopteri > Cypriniformes > Danionidae > Danio > Danio rerio. The sequence continues at coordinate 3,824,271 of NC_141044.1, forward strand.
TTGAAAGCGGCAGGCTCACAAACACCTTGAAATCCCTACCTCTCCTCTCTCAGGGGCTGAATGAAGAAATTCACAGCCTGCCTTCCCTTGGCAATATTATCTCAGACGAGCAGACAATTTGCCTCTTTGTTTAAGACACCAATACCACTGAAACTTCATTATGACAAAATCCCATAAATAAAAGCAGTGGTTATGGAGTTATTGAGATTCGCTGTACTGAAGCTAACATCCTCGCATATAATGGCCCTCTTTTTTTTTCTCTCTCCGCGTCTCGACTGAGGAGTAGATCAAGTGAAGGTTGCGTCGACCTCTTGCATGGCCTACATTCTAATGGGAGAGCTAATTGCATAATTTGTTTTAGAATTAACGGCTAATAGCAGGCGCTCTACGATCCGCAGCCAAACTCCCCCTCCCTGGCTTCCCGTTTAACTGGAATTTACGGAGGCTTTGGACAATGAGTCATCAATACTAGGGGAAAATAACACCAACTAAAGTCAACAACAACCATGCTTAGGAACGGCACACAATAAGTGCTAATAAAGATGCTAGGTTGCGTAGCATCATCATGCTAATATGCCTGAAGGCTAATGGTTTAATATTAGCTGACTTTGTTATGAAATAATGCTAATCGATAGCTATTTAAGGTTAAATTAGTGATGATGGACATGCTATGTTTGTGTAACATCAGCATGCTAATATGCCTGAAGGCTATTTATTTAATGTTAGTTGATTTTGTTATGGAATAATGCGAATTGATATTTAAGGTATAAATATAGTGCTGATGGAGATGCTAGGTGTTCATAGCATCATCATATTAATATGCCTGAAAGCTAGTGAATTAATATTAGCTGACTTTGTTATTGAATAATGCTAATTGGTACTTAAGGTAAGTGGCTCTGAAGTGAACTGGAAAGTGAGTCTGACATCAGTAGTGAGACATCCCTGCTGAAATAAACAGCTAAACCCGGCCAACTAAGACCAGCTAAATAGTGGCCAAAAACCCCTGTAAAACCAGCCTGACTAGCTAAAACAAGCTAAGACTAGCTTGACCAGCTAAAAGCAGCGAAGACTAGCTTGACCAGCTAAAACCAGCTAAGACCAGCTTGACCAGCTAAGACCAGCCTAACCAACTAAGACCAGCTAAAAAGTGGCCAAAACCTCTCTAAAACCAGCCTGACAAACCAGGTACGACCAGCCTAAGAAACCAGCTTAGGTGACCAGCTAAATCCAGCCTGACCAGCTTAGGCTGGGTCAAGCAGTATTTTTCAGTAGGGATATTATTTTATTATTATTATTATTATTATTATTATTATTATTAATAATAATAATAATAACAATAATAACAAAGTTGTTTGAACAAAAATGTAAGTGTTTCATCCATTAAATATTCTTATTTTGATTAAAGACTATTTTTAATCCGTTAATTCGATCAATTATTGAATAATACATTTATGAAAGTAAGTTTAGGAGGAAAATTTTGATTTAATGTCAATATAATAATAATAATAATAACATCAAAAACTACAGCAATAGGTTTAATATTATCATTATTAACAACATCAACAATTATAAAATTATTTTAATAATAGTAGTAACATCATCAACAACAACAAAAAACAATAATAATAATAATAGTAATAGTAGTAATAATAATAATAATAATACAAAATAAAGTTATTATTTTTATTATTAATGCTGTTGAAGTTATTGATATTATTATTATTATTATTATTATTAAAATGATGATGAATCAGTAACACAATAGAAATAATCAGATGGCATCTACAGGCTGGATTAGCAGTGATGGTAGGATTGTCAATCTCACTCGAACCAGGCAATAACTTGGGCTTCACACGATGTAATAACCAAAGAGAATTGAGCGAACGAAACCAAACAAACAAAGCTCAGCTAAAACACTGAGATGCAGAGACACACACAGACTGGGCCTGAGATTCAATCAATAGCGTGTGATCCAGCTGTCAGTCAAACCAGTTTTACTTTCAGCCCGTGGCCAGAGTTTCACGCCTTCACAAACTCTCCAGTTTAAATTAAGAGTTTATTGGGAGATTTTATTTTTACTGATACAACAATAACAACCGCAGAATAAGAAACTATAGCTTTTCATTTTCTTGGGTGAAAATTTAGCATTACGTAGCAGTTGGATTAAGTGAAATCAACACTTCTATCTTACCATGTTATATAGTAATATTCAAGATCATTATGATTAAGATTCATTATGATGTTACGCTGAATTTGTCATGCCTACATTACTTACTATTTTTGCTACCTTTGTTTGTTATGTAGACTATTTGTTGCCACTTAATAGAACAAGTATTTTAATAGTTAATTAGTAAGTCATTACAAATATATATATTAAAAAATTATATATATATATATATATATATATATTTATTAATTTGGAACACAGTATTACAATCTATTTTTATGGTTCACTGTTATAAACCCTGCTGCCAGTTTTTATTGTTGAAAAGGATAGTAATTTAACTGTTAAATGAAAAAAGCCATAGTTTGGAAAACAGTAAAGCAACTGTATTGAATTATGGTTCACTGCTAGAAACCCTGCTACCAGTATTTAACAGTTAAAATACAGAAAAGCTGTATTGGAAAATCGTAATAAAACTGTATGATTACACTTCACTGCTGGAAACCCTGCTGCCAGTATTTTACCGTAAAATTACTTAAAAGTGTGGCGGCTCAGTGATTAGCACTGTCCCCTCACAACAAGAAGGTCACTGGTTTGAGCCCCAGTTGGCTTTTCTGTGTGGAGTTTTTATGTTTTCCCCGTGTTGGTGTGGGTTTCCTCCGGGTGCTCCGGTTTCCCCCACAAGTCCAAAGACATACGCTATGGTGAACTGAATAAACTAAATTGGCTGTTGTGTATGAGTGTGCTGGAAAGGCTGGATACATATTCTGGATGAGTTGGAGGTTCATTCCGCTGTGGCAACCGCTGATAAATAAGGGGATTAAATAATGAATTACTGAAAAGCCATAATTTGGAAAGTGGTACTGAAACTGAAGGATTACGGTTCACTGCTGGAAACCCTGCTGCCAGTACTTTACTGTTCAATTACAGGACAGCTGTAATTTAGAAAACAGTAAGGAAACTGAAGGATTACTGTTCACTGCTGGAAACTCTGCGGCCAGTATTTTACTGTAACATTACTGAAGAGCCATAATTTGTAAAGTGGTAATGAAACTTTAGGATTACGATTCACTGCTGGAAACCCTGCTGCCAGTATTTTACTGTTAAATTACAAAAAAGTTGTCATTAAGAAAATAGTAATGAAACTGAAGGATTACTGTTCACTGCTGGGAACATTGCTGACAGTATTTTACCGGTAAATTACATAAAAGATGCGATTCAGAAAACAGTAAGGAAACTGTAGGATTATGGTTTACTGCTGGAAACTCTGCGGCCAGTATTTTACTGTAACATTACTGAAGAGCCATAGTTTGACAACAGTAATGAAGCTGTAGGATTACGGTTCACTGCTGCAAACTCTGCTGGCAGTATTTTACCATAAACAAATGACCAAAAAAAAAAAGACTTGTTTTGGGAAAACAGTAATGAAACTGAAGGATTACGGTTCACTGCTGGAAACACTTCTTCCAGTATTTTTTCGTAACATTACTGAAAAGGCCTAATTTGGAGAACTGTAATGAAACTAAGATTATGATTAATGGCTGGAAACCCCACTGCCAGTATTTTACAGTAAAATTACAGAAATTTGTAATTTAACTGCATTTCACCATTACATAACAAAACAAGTCATAACTTGGAAAACAGTAATGCAACTGTACAGAATTATGGTTCACTGCTAGAAACCCTGCTGCCAGTATTTATGTAAATACAAATTACAGAAAAGCTGAAATTTGGAAAACCCTGCTGCGAGTATAATACTATTACATAACAAAAAAGGCCGTAATTTAAAAAACGGTAACGCAGCTGAAGGATGTTCACTGCTGGAAACCCTGCTGCCAGTATTTTACCATTAAATTACAGTAAAGCTGTAATTAAGTAAATGATAATGAAACTGTAGGATTGCGGTTCACTGCTGTCAGTATTTTACTGCTAAACTGCAAAAAAGAAAAGCGTAATTTAGAAACCAGTAATGGGACTATAGGATACCAGTGCACTGATGGAAACCCTGCGGCCAGTATTTACAGAAAAAATTGAGAAATTAATTGTATTTTACTGTTTAATTACAGAACAGCCATAATTTGGAAAACAGTAATAAAATTGTACAGGATTACGGTTCACTGCTGCCAGTATTTTACCATTAACTTACAAAAAAGCCAGCATTTAGAAAATGGTAATGAAAATAAAGGTTTGTTTCTATACAGAATAGATTTTAAATGCCTTTGTGTGAAATTTGCATGTGCAAAATACACAAATATATATATATATATATATATATATATATAAAATATAACTAAACATGATCTGATGGTGTTCACTTCCAGCTGGAATTTCTCACAAATTTAATTCTCTCTCACTTGTAATTTACAATCCAGTCCAAAAACAATCATGCTACATTGCTTTACATGCAGCAAACACTTCTACCTCACTACATTATATAACGATACATTAACTATTTTACCCAATCACTTCACTCTCAATAGCCAATGATCTGTGTCCTTGCATCTCGGACACAGTGATATGATCTATTACGGCTCACCCACAATGCCTCGGGCGTTCCTTTTAATTATGGAAATGCTAAAGTGCAACCTTCATAGTACATTACCACAGTGACACAGAAATAATAGGGGAAAGAAAAAGGTTCATAATGGCGAACGTCTTTGTATTATTTGGTAAATAATGGCTCCTTGTTCAAACTTTCCATCATGGTCGGGGTTTGGAATTTGATTGTAACCTCAGGTCCTGTTCTCTATTATGCCTCATTGGAACTTAATATTGCTTTGCATTGTGTTTTAAATTGAAATATGACAGCGGCGCTGAAAGGACACATTTTTTTAAAGGGGCCGTTTCATTAGCTTCTATTTGACGCTTTTACATTTAGCTTTTCAATTACAAGAAGACACCTATTGCCATTTTTCTAGTGCCAAACATCGTCAGTCACAAGTAATAGATGAATTGAGAGCTGCAGAAGTCAGAATGCAAATAGTTTATCAATTCACCGGTAGATTTGAAGCAATGAAAAGAATATGATTTTATTTCTTCAAAAACGCTTAAGTGAAAGTGTTCATTAAAACAGTTCATAGTGATTGCTGTCAAGTTCCAAACAGGCCAACAAGATTTATAAAAGTTTTATGCATTTAGCAGATATTTTGGGGGCAACCAAATTATATTTAATGGCACATATGATACAATTAATAGCATGATATAGAATATATACTTACCGGCCACTTTAATATGTACACCTGTCTACTTGCTCGTTAAGGCAAATTTGTAATCAGCCAATCACATTGTAGCAACTCATTTAGGCATGTAGACATGGTCAAGATCTGCTGCAGTTCAAACTGAGCATCAGAATGGGGAAGAAAGGGGATTTAAGTGACTTTGAACGTGGCATGGTTGTTGGTGCCAGACGGGCTGGTCTGAGTGTTTCAGAAACTGCTGATCTACTGGGATTTTCATGCACAACCATCTCTAGGGTTTACAGAGAATGGTTCGACAAAGAGAAAATATCCTGTGAGCGGCAGTTCTGTGGAAGCAAATGCCTTGTTGATGCCAGAGGTCAGAGGAGAATGGCCAGACTGGTTCCAGTTGATAGAAAGTCAACACAAATAAGCACTCGTTACAACCGAGGTATGCAAAAGAGCATCTCTAAATGCACAACACATCCAACAGTGAAGTGGATGGGCTACAGCAGCAGAAGACCACACCGAGTGCCACTTATCAGCTAAGAACAAGAAACTGAGGCTACAATTTGCACAGGCTCACCAAAATTGGATTGGAAAGATGGGCAATATGTTTATCTAACGAGTCTCCATTTCTGCTGCCACATTCAGATGGTAGGCTCAGAATTTGGAGTCAACAACATGAAAGCATGGATCCATCCTGCCTTGTATCAGCGGATCAGGCTGGTGGTGGTGGTGTAATGGTGTTGGGGACATTTTCTTGGCACACTTTGGGCCCATTAATAACAATTTATAATTGTGCCATAGTGCATACCTGAGCATTGTTGCTGACCATAGCCATCCCTTTATGACCAGTGTACCCATCTTCTGATTTCCAGCAGGATAAGATTATGATTACTCTAATGGCCTCCACAGTCACCAGATCTCAATCCAATAGAGCATCTTTGGGATGTGGTGGAATGGGAGATTTGCATCATGAATGTGCAGCCGACAAATCTGCAGCAACTTTGTGATGCTATCATGTCAATATGGAGCAAAATCTCTGAGGAATATTTCCAGCACCTTGGTGAATCAATGCCACAAAGGATTTAGGCAGTTCTGAAGGCAAAAGGGGGTCCAACTCGGTACTAGTAAGGTGTACCTAATAAAGTGGCCAGTGAGTGTATATTTCAATAGAAGAGTCCATAATTATAACAAATGATCAATGTAAAAAAAAGGTCAAACCAATATTTGTAAACTACAAACCAAAAATATGCTGTCATGCAAAATTTTTTTGTTGTTTTGTTGTTCTTCGCTTGGGGGAGAAAAGAAGTTTGATATCTGCAATCAGCAGTTTAGTTTTAGCAAACATCTTGACACCATTTACACTGCTGAGAGTGAGATTTACAGTAGATGAATGTGTAAATATGTGCTGCCTGTAAAAGATAGCAATGAGAACACAGCAGGTACAAAAATCTGTTCATATCGATGTGAGTGCTTGTGCAAACTTTGAAATTAAATTCAATAAAACTAAACAAAATAAAGGTCGCTGGTTCAAGTCCCTTCTGGGTCAGTTGGCATTATGTGTGGAGTTTAAATGTTCTCCCCGTGTTGGCGTAGGTTTCCCTCCGGGTGCTCTGGTTTCCCCCACAGTCCAAACACATGCGCTATAGGGGAATTGAGTAACCAAAATTGAACGTAGTGTATGAGTGTGTGTGTGTGTGTGTTGAATGTGAGAGTGCATGGGTGTTTCCCAGTACTGGGTTGCAGCTGGAAGGGCATCTGCTGTGTGAAACATATGCTGGATAAGTTGGCGGTTCATTCCGCTGTGGTGACCCCTAATGAATAAAGGGACTAAGCCAAAGGAAAATTAAATTAAATTAAATTAAATTAAATTAAATTAAATTAAATTAAATTAAATTAAAACAAAATAAAATAAAATAAATTAAATTAAATTTATTCATTCATTCATTTTCTTGTCGGCTTAGTCCCTTTATTAATCCGGGGTCACCACAGCGGATAGAAACGCCAACTTATCCAGCAAGTTTTTACGCAGCAGATGCCCTTCCAGTCGCAACCCATCTCTGGGAAACATCCACACACACATTCACAAACACACTCATACACTACGAACAATTTAGCCTACCCAATTCACCTGCACCGCATGTCTTTGGACAGTGGGGGAAACCATGAGCACCCGGAGGAAACCCACGCAAACGCAGGGAGAACATGCAAACTCCACACAAAAACGAAACACGAACCAGCGACCTTCTTGCTGTAAGGCGACAGCACTACCCACTGAGCCACTGCTTCGCCCCTAAATTAAATTAAATTAAATTAAATTAAATTAAATTAAATTAAATTAAATTATTTAGGATTGTGCAGTTTCATTCACAGAATTTCTAAACTACACATGTTGTATGCTGTAAACGAATATGCTTTTGGTCACATTCATAACCCATGTTCATTTCCCTCATTTAAAATATTAAACATGTCACAGAGTGACCATCTCTGATCCCTTAACTCAGTGGTTAGAGGTTTTGTAAATTACATGAAAATATGCTTCAATATACATTTTTTACTGCAAATGTCACATCCATGACACTGGTGAAAGCACTGCGTGACGATTCTTACAAAATATTTTCTGAGGTTAAAATAAATAAATAAATAACAGCATGAGCGTCTGAATGGTGTGACACCTACAACCCTCAGAAACAAATCCTTACTTTGTTCTCACACCCAACCGGGAACACCGGTCAAAAAAAAAAAAAATCCCTCACATGTTTCTACTGGAACCAAAAAATGGACAGCATGCTGGTCAGGAAAGATGATGGATAATGGGGGAAATGGTTAAACGTGAAACACATACCTGTTTGAAGAGTCCCAGCGTGAGATGATCCATCCATTTAGGAGGCAAAAAGAAAGAGGAGAAAAAAATATGATTAGAAACACAGAGTGAACAGATTTTAGCTGTGCTGCAATGTCTTTCAGGTAACCTTTCACCCAATAAAGCGAGGCGAGGGCTGATTGACAGTTTTGAGCGGGCCATCGCTAGATTTCATTCCAGATTGCGCTGTTATCTGTAGAGATATGTGGAGGTTATCGCTGACCGCCTGCTCTGCATTCAGAAACACGCCGACCGCACGCATTACCAAAAAAAGCCCACACTGAGAGTGATGGAGACGGGATAATGCTGAACTTTACGCTTTCACAACACGCTAGATTAAAGTTGCCGCTTTTAATGTTTCTGGAGAAACTTTCCACTTAATCTGCTTGAGAACAAAGAAAGTGGATGAAGCAGGTCGTCCGCCATTGTTTTGGTTTAGGAATAATATCTTCTTGGCCACAAAATGTATACAAGATGTAAAGTTTTAGTTCAGTTAACGGGCTAATATGATTTCAGCACACTATAAACAATTATTTAATTATTATTATTATTATTATTATTATTATTATTATTAGCAATTATTAAAGGCATAGTTCACTCAAAAATTAAAAATTACTAATTTTTTCTGCCTCGTGGTTTTAAAAATGTTTGAATTTCGTTCTTTTGTTGGACACAAAAGAAGATATTTTAAAGAATACTGGTTGCTATATATATATATATATATATATATATATATATATATCTTCACTGGTGCGACACTAAGGTACATCTATATAGTATTTGAGCAAGTGAAGGGTGAGTAAATGATGGTAATTTTTTGCGTGAACTCCATATTTATATATATAATGTACAATTAGGCACTAAATAAGTTGATTAATCAATGAAAACCATGAAAAAAAATATTTTTTGGTCAACAGAAATAGACCAACCTGTTTTTGAAGATAATTATATATATATATATATATATATATATATATATATATATATATATATATATATATATATATATATATATATATATATATATATATATATATATATATATATATATATACATATACATATATATATATATATATATATATATATATATATATATATATACACACATATACATATATATATATATATATATATATATATATATATATATATATACACACATATATATATATATACATTAAATTATTTATATGAATTTTAAATTTAATTTCATATTATATATATATATATATGTATCATTATCGATATGTATATATATATATATATATATATATATATATATATATATATATATATATATATATATATATATATAATATGAAATTAAATTTAAAATTCATATAAATAATTTAATTAATCAAATTTGTTACTAATGTAATTAAGCAGATATTTACACAAATATGCTTTACAAAGAAATATGTGGTTTAACAGAATTTACGCAAAAAACATTTGGCTAAAATGTGTAATGTTTTTTTTTATTACACCACCCCACCTATCACAGAAATTGGCATTTAGTTACAACTAATTTATTCATTAATGAATCATTCAAATAAGCTGAGTTGCTGCTCAGAAAATGTAATAATATTACTAATGATAATAATAATAATAATAATAATAATAATAATTAGTCTTATTATTAATACAATATCAATATGTATTTTTTTATTATTTCTGTCTCAATATCTTATAAGAGGCACAGCAACTCCTCTGTCAACACCTCATTTTTCTTATATTCCGTCTTTCTCTTCCAGTGTGATTTGTAATTGGGCTGCAGGATCAAGCGTGTGCTGACAGCAGCATTATCAGTTATTTACTGGCGACGGTGACTGTACTTGACTGGCAGTATCTGTAGCAATCATCACAGGTCATTCAGCCCACAGTAAATGGCTCTTTTAAATTCTGTATATCGCATGCCTATTTTTTCCAGGGAGTTGCAGTGTCATCAGATTAAAGAGGCGCTAAATGCTAACTCACCCGCCGCCGAGGACTGCAAATGCCCCTTGCTAACATGTTTAGTGAAATTAGCCGTATTATAAACATAAGCACTTTAAATGCACATACATTAGCATGCATGTATCCTGTGGAGAAAGCTCTATTAGAAGAGATCCACATGGAATTTAAAGAAGTTTTGTGGTAAAAAAAACAACAACAACAAAACTATTTTGCTGCTTGTTCAAACTACTTATTTAAAATGAGCTAAAACAACACGATTCTTAAGATTTGTTTGAGACAACTTAACTGTTTTATGTTCTAACCACTTAAATCATGATAAGTGGTTCATAATACCACTAATAATTTTTTTTTTAACCTGCCCAATGCCAGTTTAGCCAAGTTGCCTTGATGGAAAACAGCTGATTTGATTCATTCAGTAAGGAAGGCTATCAAAGCATGCATCCGTGACTGAAATGCAACCTCCGGTGGACATTAGCAGACTCCGAAATGAGACGCAGATTCAGAGATCCACATGAGGTGGTTATTTATTAGCAAATAATATGAATATTACAAACGTAAACATAAGGTGAGCAGGTTACATTGTACCCCCGTGTCCAAAAAATATGCAACGTGATGAGATTTGCAGTAATAAGCAATTTGGCTGTTTTCACTTGATGAAACATGATAGAAATTTACAAACAGCCATTCAGAAGCACAGAATAGTGCACTCACTGCATTCTAAAGAAATAGTAAAGTTTATAGTCTCATAAACGTCTTTAACATTATTAAATGTAAATGCTAAATCACTGATATGTGTTGGCTTTCACTTAAATACCATATCAAATGGTCAAATATCCTTTCAAAGATCTGAGGTGAACTATCTGCTGCTGCTTCAGTAGTATGGTAATAAATGACATGTAAAATGGCATTCAAACTCACATTATTAGCATTTAACGCTTCACTAGTGAAAATACAGTTAAACAGAGCCTCTGCAGTGAGATAAAGAACCAGCCTCCTCTTTACTTTCTCTTTACTTTTACTCCTTTACATATGTCGATATGGAAACAGTGTTGTGCTCACTCCACTGAAGACATCCATATAAATATTTGTTTGTTAAGAGCAAAGATTTGTTTCTAAACTATTTCTAGATTCTAGATCAGTTCTAATTTCCTGCAAACGATTAAAAGAACAATAATAATGAAGTGTGTTCAAAAAATGTTTTTATTAAAACAAATATAAATATGTGCATAATAAATAATAATGTGATCATCCTTTCATTATCACACAGTATGCTTTTCACCTGCTTTATTTTGCTTACGGTTATTTTTGTTAACATGGTTTAATTATATATATATGTTTTACAACAACATTGCTTTAATATGAGATTAACTCCATTTATGTGTAGTTAACTGGTGATCTGAGAGACCTTTAGCGATGACAGATTACTGTGCATATTTTTGATACGTAACAATAATAATTTTTTTAAAGTCACTTTTTTTTAAAGAAATGTTTTGTTAAATAAAAGGTATAGTATACAGTATATATATATATATATATATATATATATATATATATATATATATATATATATATATACATACATATATATATATATATATATATATATATATATATATATATATATATATATATATATATATATATATATATATATATATATACACACACATATATATATATATATATATATATATATATATATATATATATATATATATATATATATAGCTTATTTTCGACACATTTAAAAATTGTGGCTAAGAAATAATTATTGTTTGATGTGATCAGAGATAAATTTGGTCAATCCTTAATTTTGAGTTTGCTCATACATTTGCTCATACACTTGCTCATACACGACACACAAAATGTGAAATAATTGAGGGGGCATGTGGACAAAACACAAAATATAAATCAAGTATTTTAGCATGTCAAAGTCATATTTATGCATATAAAAAAAAAATTTCCCAACAACAAAATTGTGGCTAGTGAAAATAGCGAGTGGCTAATAACATTGGAAAACTACTAGCCACTGTGGCTGGTGATAAAAAAAAAGTTAATGCCAAGCCCTGAATAGCAGCACTCACTGAATATTTCCTGTCAAACAGCCGCAATATACACTCAACAACCAGATTCATGTTCATTAGCTAACTGTGATTTAACTTGCTAGAAAAGTGTTTCAAAAAAGAAAACCAACATAGAATTTTAAAGAAATGCACCACAGGCTCGCTCTTGCGTTTCACAAAAGAATAATTGCAAATGCTTTTATTAAATTTTTTTCTCTGCTTTCAAGTACAGTCTAAAAATCGGTTTCATTCACTTTCGTTCTAAGTGTCTCACCATGCATGACCTACAGTAGATTATGACTTTCTTATTTGATATTTGTTCGTTTAAATAAAGGACATTTTCGGTGGTGATCAACAATGCAAGCCACATGCTGTTTAGTTAAGCTCCGACTAGCTTTAAGCAGAAGAATAGACTCTAACAAAACGCTACTGAATAAACATCTTGCCCTTTCCTAAAACCAAGCCAGACTTCTGCTAGTATTTCTCAAACACGGTGGCATAATTGATGTATCTGTTGCTGCAGGCAGACTCAGAAAGGCAAAAAGGAAGGCCTGATGTGCTATTTCTTTCCCTTTTTTTCCTCTCTTTCACCACCTGCCACATGTTGCTACGCCAGATCTCCCTCCATCGAGACGAGCGAATGAAAGACGAATCTTATTCAGTCATCCATCAGACAGCATCTGACTCACACACACACACACATATGCGTGACTGTGCAATTAAGACCAAACGCCACAGAAAAGCATAAATCAGTCACAGCTAAAGAGAGCCTCGCCGCTCAGAAAACTTCATTACAGCCAAACACATATTGATGTGAATTTACATTGTTGTCTAGGAGAGGTCAGGGAGGAAAATATCACGCTGACAGCCCACTAAATATGATATACACTCCTCCAAATGCTGGCCGTATTTATCGTCAAGTTTAGCCGTTGGATGTTTTGCTGTAGGTGCTTGAAACTGTTGGCTTTGCGCTCTGTTCAGTGAAGTGTGAGGAATCTTTAAGATTGCGGACAACATTTGCTCGTTTATGTTGTTTGTTTTCTGCTTAATTAAACGTTCATTCATTAACATCCTGTCACTTAGTGCTTAATTGAAATTGCAGGACAATCTAGCAGCTCTGGTGAAGACAATAATGCACAATATGTTGAAAAATGTAAGACTACAGTTTTCCCTCGCTATAACGAGAATTTTTTAGTGCAATTTGACAAGCTTTTTTTTTAACAGTGTATTGTGTTCTGCATCCTGATTGGCTGTTGACTATTGGGTCATTGAACCTACTTTGACTTTAAAACAGTTGTAGCTGAGGCCTATTTTAGTTTAGTTTGTGTTGTTGTCAATGTGTGTTGAGAAGATGCAGTTTATTGGTCATGAAAGCAAAGCCACTTCCAAAAAAATATGAGCTAAATTTGGTAAACTGTTAAACCGTCAATAATGTTAAAACGAGTTTATGTTTATATAGTTAAAAGTCAGATATGTTAGTTGATGTTTAAAAGAGATCATAACAAATGGCCTAATCCAACCAATCAGGTTACACTAGGGTCTCAAATAGGTGAGTTTAGACAGACTAAACTGAAAATAATATCTGTTAATTAACAGTTTCTGTAGTTTGTGCTTTAGTGTTTTTCATATAATTACGGTTGTGAATTGCATTATGGGATGTTGATCTCTGCTCCGTCAACTTTTGATGTAAAAAATTCAACTCTACAGTTCAAATGCGTGACTTTTATTGACATTTTAGTCGGTTAAAATAATATAATGTATAAGAAATAATATATAGAGAGATAAGTCTGTAAAAGAACAGAAAGTGCACTGGCTGCTTATTACAAGGTTTTTGTACGGTAATATACAACATCGCTGTATCATTATCTTTATAGTTTAACGTAAATTACAGAATCGTCATATGCGAAACAAATGAAGAAGCAGAAACTAGCGATGCTAGGACATTTAAGCTAACAATTTCATCAAACAGTAGTTGGATCAAGACGGCTAATATCGCTAAAAAAAGTCTTAAATCCTAAAAAAGGTAAATGTTTGTGCACATATTCAAAGTGTTGAGAGACTCTACCTATGTTCCGATCTTCACTCTCAATACAAGTATACCATAGTCTTTAGCAAAAATATGATTTCTTGGCTTTTTGTCCAGCCATATTCAAGCATTGATACAGAAAGCTAGAATAAAATGTTTGCTGTGGATGTTTAAAAGAGGAGTTCTGTGCTTTCTTTTGAAATATATACTGTATGTTTAGATATTCATACAACAAAATATGCTTGAGGCCAGTGAACGCTGTTTCTTTATTATTTACTGAGAATCACCAAATATGATGGTGCTTTTTAAAGAAAATACTGGCAAGAAAGTTAACATTCATAAAACTTTTTTTTTTTTTTTTGGATTCCTGACAGAATCATAACTTTTTCCTTATCCTAACCCTTAGCCCTTTCTGCAAACAAATTCATGAAAATCTCCTCACATCCTGTGTCTATGGTTTCTGCAACCTAAATGTATATAGTTAAAGCAGTCAACAATATACATATTGCACATAAATCAACTATCCAGCTATCTATCTATCTATCTATCTATCTATCTATCTATCTATCTATCTATCTATCTATCTATCTATCTATCTATCTATCTATCTATCTATCTATCTATCTATCTATCTATCTATCTATCTATCTATCTATCTATCTATCTATCCATCCATCCATCCATCCTTTACTTTATTTCCCACTCATTTAAATGTCCTTTCAGTTCTCTTGTGTTGATATGTGTGTATGCACCCTTAGCTCATGTAAACCACAAACAATCTCTTGTGTGTTTTGCACACACTTGGTGAATAAAGCTCATTCTGATTCTGTTTCTGATCTATAATGTTTCTCCACATCAGCACACTGCCTCTAGTGGTCCATTTCGGCAATCACACTCTCCCTCGAGCTGGCAAGAGCTGGATCCTGCTGAGAAAAGCCAAACAACGGGCACCATTCAGTCACTGCCAGCCTGAATGACCCAGTACATGGCTCAGCTGTACACTAGCATATCAATTCCCCCTAAAAAACAAAGAACCCAAGTCGAATGACAAACAGACGAACCAAGCGACAAGTCACACATAGATGCCTGTCAACAATGCCTAATTGGCAACACATTTGTTTGCCACTCGCTGAACTTTAACGCTTTCCATAAACCCAAACGGTCTAATTAGAACTTGATGGTTACATGAAAATGCGTCATTATTTTCTGAGACATGCGCATAGCGTTTGGCGTGAGGCTAATTAAATCTATTTTGTCTATGCACGGCAAATGAACCTTGATGAGCAACGTGATCTCATTAAATGACAGCACGACAAATCCAGCGCTTTGCCTCGGTGCGATGTTTTCATGATAACAGACCTCAATGGTAGCCAAACAGCTGGGAACAGGCAGACCCCAGAAGCCACGTTTTCTGCTTTCACTCGTTCACAGGCTCATCCACGATAGGGTTGGGTGATGTCGACTAATTTGGCATTGTACAATGTCTAATGTAAAACAATGGCATAGTCGTCGTAGGCGGTGGTGCATTAATTATTTATAAATAATTAATTAATTCATAACGAATGAATTATTTGTAGCCTACCTTTTCAACTACCTGACCCGCATGGTCTTTGTTTTACACATAACTAAATCATAAATAAATAGAGATACACACACATTACCACCTGTCAATCACTTTTTTCTGCAGGACTCTGCAATGAACAGGCACACAGTGATCTGTGTTGTTGTAATGGCGTCGACAAACTTGGTTGGTATAAAAGTTGCACGACCAACAGGAAACAACCAACAGTATCTGAGGTTTACACTAAAATAACTAAGTACAAGCGTGAAAGCGAAAGATTGAAGCAGTTTACTGATGCTGTGACACGTTACCTGATAGATTCAAAAGACAAAGGAGTCGTTAGATAGAGACAAAATTAATTAAATATCATGTTTAACAACTATAGTGAGACGCAATCCAGCGGTACATTCTTGACCTTGGGGTTGATCACCAGAATGGGGATGTCCCAGAGTAAAATGATCTGTTTTTATATTATTTGTTTTTATTTTATTAATACTTGTCACTTTTATTCCTATTTATGTAAAGCACTTTGAATTGCCACAGTGTATGCTCTATAGAAATAAACTTGCCATGCCTCACCTTTTTGGACCTAAGAAATGGAAGAAATTTGGTAGGAGCACCCGCATCTTTTTGATATGTCATCTGAACAATAGGTAGCATTATTAGGTATCAATCGGTATCATCATTATGTAGTAGAGCTGCACAATTAATCGTTAAAATATCGCGATCTCGATTCGACCCCCTAGACGATCTTAATCCAGCATTTCTACGATTCTGCCAATCATATTTTCAAGTTCAGGAGAGAAGAAAAGGCGGCTGCACGAGTCTTTACATTGTTTCACACACGTTGATCAGTGACATTGACACCTCCAAATGATGTTGAATGAGTCACATACTGTATTTATAAGGTATAATTTTTGTCTTCATATAATGATGTTTTCACGATCGGGAAATCACACGTGACGTAGCTGCTGACCGTGAGCTGTTATCACAGAGAAGCGCGTGCACACGCTCTACTTAATGATAGATGCGCACACGCCTACTTTAGTGAACAGAACCTGCATATGTTGTGAGTAACAGGTAATACAGTTGTAAATAATATTCAGTTTGTGGCACAGAGTGATCGTTTGGAAGCCGCGCGCGAAGCATGAACAAGCACTTAGCAGTCAAAATGAAACCGAAAGTGTGCACTTCATTTAAATGATCATATCGCATTTTAGAGTTATGATTATGACAAGCATTTGACATGTTTTTTCTTTAATAGTGAACCCACAGTTGTGCATGAAAATAAATGTTTACAATGTTAGTATGAGTACTCTAGCCTATATATTGTTGAATATAATCTGATAATGGCAAATGTCTGATTTTACCAGTGAATAAATTTGTCTAATATAACAGATTGCAAGCATATATCTCAAACATAATAATTCAACATCAGCATTATTATAAGTAGAATAGAATTATTTATAGAAACCAGTAGACCTACACATAATATTATTATCGAGGTTGTGCCATATGTTTGTTTTTACCATACCTTTATTTTACATCCACATAATCGTGAGAGAATTGCGATCTTTATTTTAAGCAAAAAGATCGCGATTCTCATTTTAGCCAGAATCGTGCAGCTTTATTATGTAGTTATAACAATATACTACATATAAAAATATACTACGTGACCTTGCATGGTTTATGTCACTTCTCACGTGTGTTTGGTTGTGGACCTAGACAATGTCGTTGGCGATTCTTCCTATTGTAAAGTCATTCATTATGAACCCCCCTGATGCGATTCATCTTGCAGTGTAAACAAAGCACCAATGGAACGCTGCCTCAGATAGTCATGCAGTGTGAAAACACCGGTGATGCACCTATTTTGAAAATCGTGCAGTCTGAACTGGGCATAACTTGCCTAATTAACCCAATTAAGCCTTTAAATTGCACTTTAAGCTGGATACTAGTATCTTAAAATATCTAGTCAACTATTATGTAACTGTTATCATGGCAAAGATAAAAGAAATCAGTTATTAGAAAACAGTTTTTATAAAAGAGTTATGATTAGAAATGTGGAAAAAAAATATGCAAGAGAGCTAATATTTCTGACTTCAAGGTGATCATTTTGCATGGTAAGAATATCCTCTCCAGTTAAATGTAATGTATTACATAACTTAAACTTCCAGCCTCCAGATTTTGGTTTGGCGGAGCAGTTCACTCTCCTGACGGACACAGAACAAAGTGGAAATGTGACTGACAAAGCACCACAGAGTCAAAAGTAACTTCTGTTCATGTCTCGCACAGGCGTTGTAATAAATCATCCACACAATCACTGACCTGCGCTCTGACAAACTGGAAATGAAAGTCTTTTCCCTCCTGACAAATAATGTTTTCTCTGCCCGCAGGCTTTCTTTCGGCACTGTGTACACAACAGCGTCAGGCCCGTTTCTCTGACAGAAAATATGAAGACTGACTGATCTCATGTCTTGACTTTTTCAGCGGAAGCAACAACAAGAAACATCCCCTTTTTCTCCTAATCCACGTTGACTTGAACACACGAACGCTGCATTTTCCAATGCTTTGGAGGGAGTTTGTGTTTAGCGTTTCTTAGCACTTCAAAGGGCCCGTCAGCGACACGGTGTGAAACGTTCACCGTGAGACAAAGTGGTCTTAAGCGCTGATCTGCCACTGTTTTCTTTACGATTAGCATGACGGCGGAGCAAAATGTCATTTAGTCAAACAGCGCTCCGACGGATTTGCTGCACTGTTTGTCTTCTTAAACCTACAAGTGAAGAAGAAATGGCAAATGAACCCAAAGTCCATGAATAAAACAAGAGAGAGAGGTAGAAGTGCACCTTTCAGTGATCTGACCGCCAGGAATCCATGGGTATTTTGATTTAAGCAGACAGCAGCACTAGGCAGTCGCCCGGCTGAGAATCGCTTTCATTTTTTGGCAAAAAAAGGCAGCACTTTGTCTTCACTAAAAGATATTAACAGCCAGTCTGGTTCTCTCTGCCTGGTCTCGGCATCCGACAACCATGAGCAGTCGTCCTACTGTCAGCTTGTCTCCTGCACAGTATTTTCAGCTTATTTCAGACAGAACAAGTTCAACATCTTTCTCGGCACAGCCTCAGGAACGCTATTAGATGATTTCAGCTCAAAAATGTTCTGTTTGAATGCAAGTAGAGGATTAAAAAGAGACGTAAGCCAATAGATAGAAACTTAGCAAGCTGTCTTACTGCCTACAAAGATGGGCCGTTCACCCTGACAGTGATTTACAGCGACAATGCTGCCGAGTCATTCATTCACAATAGCCGCATTTCCACTGTTGGGCCAGTGCAAGCCAGGGCTTTGTGAGAAATAACCAATAACTATAACTAAGTACTTTTTTATGACACGTTTCCACTGTGTGGTACGGTACGGTATGGTATGGTACGATACGATTCCGCACCCTTTGCAAAGGGTACCAAAAGGCAGAGCTAGATGTGCAGCTGAACGCTATTGGTTTACAGAGATACATCATTCGCTCACGCACCAAGCCAGAATGAAAAGAAAGGAACCAACATGTTTTAAATACACAGCCGAGACATTACACATATAATAATGAACCATGGTCGACCCGAGCTCAAACAAACCTTGTCGTCATCTTGATGAACAGCCACAAAGCCAAGAAGAACAAAATCTGCTGTGCCTTGTTTGTTTTACTAAAAGTAAAAAACCGTCTAAAAGCGCGAGCGGTTTCACTTTGTCCAGAGAGCTCGCAATCTCGTCTATATTTGAAATAACAAACTTATTAAGGCTCGTATTAAATACCTGCTCGCGATAATTGAATCGCTTTGAAATGTGATCCTGTCAAAAAAGGAACAAACGCGATAGTGAAGCGCGAAAAAAAACAAAACAAAGGAGAAGCCGGAAAAAAACAGCGGCAAATGATGCGTCTGCAACCTAAAACATGAACAAACTGCCATGTTTAACTATTATCATCACCTTTTGGACTATTATGAACTCGAAATGAAGGAATTACTCTCTAGCAAGAGGCTACACGTGATGCTAAAGATTAAAGACACAGATGAGAGGTTTGCACTGACTGTGGGCTATATTTCGTGTTTATTTTGAACCTAAATAAGGACTAAATGTATGCTGTGTGTAGTTTTTCTGTAATTGGTCACATATCAGAGACTGTAAGGGTCTGTATGTGTTCATATATGTTGCATTTATTTATTTATTTTGTATAATTGCAGACGTTACAATAGGCTATTTCGCACTGTCATTGATCTGCAGTTATAATCAAATCATGTATATAGAAAAGTCAGTAATAAACATTTATACAGAAGTATTTGTGTGTATAAAGCAGGCATGTCCAAACTTGGTCTTGGAGGGCCGGTGTCCTGCAAAGTTTTGTTCCAACCCCAATCAGACACACCTGGGCTAGCTAATCAAGCTCTTACTAGTCTTTTTAGAAACATCCTTGCAGCTGTGTTGAGGCAAGTTAGAGCTAAAATCTGCAAGACACCGGCCCTCCAGGATCGAGTTTGGACACACCTGGTATAAAGCATCTGAGTTGTGAGAAGTGCTTTCTGGCAGCTAGCTCTCTGCAACTCTCACATGGACGCCCACTGAAGCTAAGCAGGGCTGCGCCCGGTCAGTACCTGGATGGGAGACCACATAGAAAAGCTAGGTTGCTGTCGAACTTGGTGTTAGTGAGGCCAGCAGGGGGCACTCAACCTGTGGTCTGTATGGGTCCTAATGCCCCAGTATAGCGACGGGGACTCTATACTGCTCAGTGATTATTATTATTAATAATTATTTATAATTATTGCTATTATTATTATTCTCAAGTGAGAATAGTGTCGTCTAAAACTTTCTGTCGTACACCATGCCCACCAAAAGAGTACCATTGGTACCCTTTTAGCAGTGGAAATGCAAGACTGATAAAGGTGACCCAAACCGTACCATACTGTGCCACTCAGTGGAAACGAGCCATTAAACGAGCATGGCCAACACTGTTTATGAATTTCCAGAACAAGGCATCTCACAAGACATCATAATTTTGCTGTTCAAATTTTGTAAAATACTAGTCAATACCTTTTAAAAAAAATCTACGAAATCATAATATTTTTCACTAGATGTTGGCAGTCAGTCAGTATGTGTATAAAAACAAAAGATAATGCAACGACACTCCAACCACAACTTCGCCATTAAAGGGTGGGCTTCAAGATAGCTATAATTCTGTGAACTGCGAGTCAAACGGAGGTGATTAACAATGCCTTAACAAATAGGGGTCATTAGCCCAGCAGATTGTCTGTGACATTTCAACCGCACACGCACCACCACAAATACTAATAGCTGCGTTTCTGTCCGCATCCATCTCAGACAGCTCCATCATATTATCAGCAGACTGCAGCAGGCGGGAGAGTGTCACATATCCAACGTGCGAGCCAAGACTGCCGAGAGACAGAGTGGAAATAGATAAATAAATAATTCTCACCATTTCACTCAAAACAAACCCACAAGCATATTGATTGCTAGATCGCAGGCGGTTAAGTCTTTAGACCGTCTATGTGGGAGCGCAAGTATTACATATACTGGAGTCAACCAAGGTATCAATACAAATATCTCCAATCTAGGGTTTGAACCCCCAAGCTTTGAAGAGGTAAAGCGATAAAGCTCATTTACAGTAAACAGCAGCAATGGGATATCTTTGTTGTGCCATCGGTGGACATTAATTAGTCATTCACTGTTTGTCCGCATGCATAATTCAGAGAGGGAGGTGGCATTTGCAAGGTGTGCGAGCTGTGGGGGTTTTTGTTCATTATTCTTTCATCTTTATTTGCTGGGGTTTTTTTGGACCGAGCTCCTTGCTTGTGTGTCTTCATGAATGCAATCCACTCCTTGCTGTGATCCACCTGCTCATGTTCAACTTGACTGTAAACATCTCTGTTTAAAAGTGTATAACATTTGATCCATTTTAAAAGAACAAACTTACAGTAATGTCTAATGTGTGTATTTATATAGTGTATTTTTTATGTGGCCATACGCCACTTCACAATCATGAGGGGGGTGTCTCCACTCCACCACCAGTGGGCAGCATCCACTTGGATGATGCGACGGCAGCCACAGGACAACGGCACCAGTGCACCTATAGGTAGAGTGGAGAGACAGTGATTTGGTGAAGGCCA
Organism: Danio rerio; assembly: GCF_052040795.2. Taxonomy (NCBI): domain Eukaryota; kingdom Metazoa; phylum Chordata; class Actinopteri; order Cypriniformes; family Danionidae; genus Danio; species Danio rerio. The sequence continues at coordinate 3,846,253 of NC_141044.1, forward strand.
AGATTGATAATGGCCGGTGGAGGGATTCGGCCAGGACACCGGGGTTAACCCCTACTCTTTGCGAAAAGTGCCATGCAAAGGTGACCACAGAGAGCTTAACATCTCATCCGAAAGATGGCACTCACTGACAGTGTAGTGTCCCCTTCACTTTACTGGGGCATTAGGACTTAGGACACAGATCACAGGTTGAGCGCCCCCTGCTGGCCTCACTAACACCACTTCCAACAGCAACCTAGTTTTCTCATGTGGTCTCCTATCCAGGTACTAACCAGACTCAGTCCTGCTTAGCTTCAGTGAGTGACTGTGGGTCATGGGCTGCAGGGTGATATGGCTATGGCAGTAGATTTAGACTGACACTGAACTCGAACATTGGACTACAGAAGACAACAGAACCAAATGTTTTGACAATTTTTTTTTTCTAGTGTTGGGAGTTAATTTAGAAAAAGTGTCTTGTTGAACAGAAGTTACATCCGATTGAATGACCAACGAAATCCCATTGCTGACCTTATTTACGTTACACTTTAGCATAGAACAAGTAAAAATACAAAATACAATAATAGTAAAGAGATATTGATAACAGTTGATTAGAAGCTTTTAATATTTACAGTATACATTAAATAAATTGTCACATAAAGGTTTACATTTGGAATTTGATTTAAAACCCCTTTATCTATTCTTTCTTTTTGGTGTATATTGACATCAGGTATTCTTTAAATATTCTCATTAAGGACTATCATAATGCCAAACCAACCAAAGTCTACAGGTCTGTTTAAGCTAGAAACAAATTATTATGCATGCATTTCACCAGTGATTATATATATCGCCCATTCAATCCAAGCAGCAGGTACTTGCAGTCCTCCGAGTCTATAGTATGACTTCTCTACTCCGCTCCCCAGAAATGTATTTTGTGCATGAGTGAATTAGGTGATCATTTTTTATCTTACACGCCGCTATGGCTTCTGGAGTCCGCTGCAAGGAAATTGGAGGGGAAAAGAAGTTTAACATTTATCGCATGCCGAGGTTAATCTCTTGAAATGGTGGGATTTTGTCAGAGGGAAGAGGAAAATCCTCAATGCACTCCGGCAGAATTACAGTCATATTTCAGAGTGCTTCTCTACCTCCGTCTCTCCTCCTCACCTCATCCTCCTTACCATGTATCAAATCATCATTATTTTGTATTTTCTACTTTTAAAAACACTCGAGAAAAATCTCTTGGCCCACTTTTATCCACCTAGATGGTTACTCAGGTAAAAACAATTAGTAATCTCTAATGGAGTGGTATGGATCTAATGGACGTGGCTTTTTAGTATAAAACTCTGCTGTCTGTCTGCTGCTTAAAGAATCAAGTTCTAGTTGAGCCTTACTGTCATCCCACTACATGTGTGAACATACAGAGGAATTGCAGGTACACGCTGCTACATAAATAAACAATATGAACACAACACGGGACGTAAGAGCCATTATAAACCCATATTTAACAAAGCAATCAAGTAACTATAATATGCCTAAACTATACACATAACTTGAGACAGACTATACAAGTATGTTCACGTAAGTCGGGAGAATTCACAGGTTAACGTTCTTATTGAGTCCTTGTAAGATTGTTTAAGAAAAGTGTCTGGTGCATATGAAGAGAGTGTTTCTACAGGTGGTTTATCAAGTCCCCTCACTTGTGTGAGGCACACTCAGAAACGACCAGTATTTTTTCTAGAGATATGGAGTGATTGTTAGAAAGTGTCTGTTGCAAATGTGCAAACTGGAGCAAGTGCTTTGGGAAAGTGTCAGCCCAGCAGCAACTCAATATCATAAGATAATATAATAAAAGTTAACGTGTACATTATCGTGACGTCAAGTGACCACAATTCAATTTCTAGTCAGCGTCTAAGGATAACGTTATTTTGACATACAATAACGGCATCAAATGATGTTGATATTTGCTTGATTTTAGGTTGTGTTTGAAAGTAACCAAAATCCAATGTCGAGCCGACATCTTAATCCAACATCAATCTTAACGAGAAATACTGACATTCATTCGTCAGGTATGGCAACCAAAATCCAATGTCTGATAGACGTCAAGTGGTTGATTTTAGGTTGGATGTTGGACATTGATGTCAGCCGTATGTTGGGTTCTAACATTAACCCGATTTTCATTTCCAAACAAAATGCCCCCTGAGGTTGGGGTACAATGTCAGTCTGACGTCATGTTTACATCCAGTGCCTGCTGGGAGAGATGAAAGAGTGTATTTTACAGGTGGTTTGTAAAGCCTACTCACCTGTGTGAGGCGCAGTCGGAAATGCACAATGTTAATTTTTTAGAGATATGGAGTGATTGTAAGAGTTTCTGGTGCAAACGAGCAAACTAGTGCAACAGCAGTGTTAGAAACTATTTTTAATGAAAAGGCGCTAAGCTCTGCCCGAAAAGTTGCTAGATTACGTCATACATCAATTTGCATATTACTGACGTCATCACGTTCTACTGTTTCTGTTTGTTTAACAGCCTATGGTTAATAAAGGGGTGTTCATGTAAGCATGTCAATTTAACTAAATTCATTGCTGTTTGAATACAGTTTATCAGTATAAATGTGTAGTTAATTTGCAGTAATCTCTTAACCGTAATAAATTCAGACATTTTCCAAAACTGTCACTAAAATATCTGCAAATGTGAACAGGAAAAAAATAAACGGTCAAATTAAATTGTTATAATAAAGGAGAAGCAGATCGGTTTGACTGTACAATGGAAATACTTCACATTCGCAGTGCTAAATCATTTGCTGTCGGTACGGAGATGGGTGATCTGCTCTCAGGTGGGAGAGACTGCTGTACGAGGACTGGGCTGCCTGTCAGTGCTCTGGGGCGGGGGAGGGGTCGAGGGCATCACCCGCAGCTCATTGAGAAGAGTAGGGACGGTACAGTACGGACAGATGAGTCTATAAAAATCTCCAGTAACACACAAAATGTTGCTAGATTTATCGCTAGTCGCTTTTTATGAAATTAGTAGCTAGAGGGGTCTGAAAAGTCGCTAAATATAGCGACAAAATCACTAAGGTGGCAACACTGTGCAACTATTTGAGAAAGTTTCAAAATTGAAAGAATGTGTTAATTTACAGGTGGTTTGTCAAACCCACTCACCTGTGTGAGGCACACTCTGAAATGCACAATGTTTTTTTTTCTTTTTTGCTTAGCGATATAGTGTTTATAAGAAAGTTCCTGATGCAAGTGTTTGAGAAAGTGTCAGAGATAAAAGTATGTGTTATTTTACAGGTGTTTTATCAAGCCCACTCACCTGTGTGAGGCACACTCTGAAATGCACAATGTTTTTTTTTTCCTTAGAGATATAGAGTGTTTGTAAGTAATTGCCTGATGCAAGTGTTTGAGAAAGTGTCAGAGATGAAAGAATGTGTTATTTTACAGGTGGTTTGTCTAGCCCACTCACCTGTTTGAGGCACACTCAGAAACTCGCAATGTTTTTTTCTTTCCTTAGAGATATAGAGTGTTTGTAAGTAAGTGCCTGATGCAAGTGTTTGAGAAAGTGTCAGAGATGAACGAGTGAGTTTTTTTCTACAGGTGGTTTGTCAAGCCCACTCACATGTGTGAGGCACACTCAGAAACACACTTTTTTTTTTTCTATAGACATGGAGTGATTGTAAGAACGTGTCAGATGCAAATGTGCAAACTGCTGCAAGTGTCTAGAAAAATTTAAGAAATGAAAGACTGTGTGTTTCTACAAGTGGTTTGTCAAGCCCACTAACCTGTGTGAGGCACACTCAGAATTGCATCATGTTTTGAGGTTTGAGGAACAACAAGGCAGAGTATGGTACAGAACTAGCATAACTGCACACAAACTGCAACTTGATATTGCAAACTAGAGAAAACTCATGTGATGGTGTCAGATATATTAAGATCTCATTCGTAGCTTTTGATCCCGATGCATTTGTATGTAACCTGCTATATCAGAGCATCTGTTCTTTTTCACCTTCTTGCCCTTTTTGTCCCCCTTTTTCCCTCACAGCCTGACAAAAGCAGGAGCCATAAATAAATACCACGCTCAAAGCAAATCACTTCTCGCAGCTGTCAAAAGCATGTCATACGCCGGTGTGCATCAATGCAGGTCTACACACACTGAATATGAAAGACAGATGCGCAGCAAAATCCAACAAACCTGTGTGTCTTTAAGATCCATTTCACTGGTAGCTTGCTAGATTTCATGACAAGACAGAATTGAGCTCAATGTATCTGAGCCATACTAAAAGCTGTACAAAGGCATATAGACTGTACTGCCACTTCCTGTTTGCTTATACCAAGAGAATAAGGCCATGCTTCTTAGATGTCCATTCATTTTGACTAATATATTCAAAGATATACCTTGGTTTCAAATACTTTAGCCTAATCCCAGACTAAAATGTAAATCTAAATTGTAAAATAAAACTGTCTTGTTTTGTCTCAAAGTAAATTGCTACTAGTAAAATAATACTACAAATCGGTTACCAGAAAAGTTTGGTTTGGATGAGTTCACATTCAAACTTAAACATAACTTTGTTGTAAATGTTGTATTGAGCTGTTTGTGAGTTCAGGTTGTATTCGTAGCAGACCTGTTGTTACAGACTTCAGAATTCAACCTAAAAAATTAAATAAAATTTATGAATAAAATAATAAATAAATAAAATTAAAAAGAAAAATTTATTAAAAGTATAAAATTAAAAAAAAATAAAAATTAAATAAGGAAATTTTAATAAAAAATAATATAACATAAAATAAAATTAAAGAATGAAGTAAATAAAAATAAAATAAAAATAATATAAAATTTTAATTTCAAAAATCAAATTAAATTAAATATTTTAAAAAAATAATAAATATAAAATATATAAAATTTGAAAAATAAAAAACTAAATTAAATTAAAATTAAATCATTTAAATTAAATATAAACATTTCATAGCCTTATGTGTGGTTAATAAACAAAACCAAACATTCAATATTTCATTTTGACAAGGTATTGAAATCCTTATGAGTGGTTAAAAATAAAAAAATAAAGTAAAATAAAATAAAATATCAACATGTCATAGAATTATGTGTGGTTAATAAACAAAACAAAACAGTCAAGATTTTATAGCATGTTGCAATAATTTTGTCAAAGTAAAATAAAATAAATTAAAACAAAATTCAATTCAATTAAAAATATCAGACATTAATGTGTAATATGCAGTCTGTGACGGATTTGTTGCGTCTCTAGATGTGGATTTATACCTGTACTTTATGGCATTTGCAAATGACTGTCTGCCGCACTGCAAAGTAATTCCACCCTGTCATATTTGTCTTTTAAAATTGTAACAAATTACGGTGATTTATTATGTGGAGCTCTTTGAGGTGCCCTCTTTTTTTTCCATTTCTGAGAAGATAAGTCGCTGATGGCAAGATTGCAGGGCCATCCATTTAAAACGTGAGGCACTTGACATGAAGACATGTTTCATTCTCTCTGCATGTGACACAGCCCCTTCCTCTGACTGGAGCCTGTCAGCATAATTCAAGCCATCAGCATGCTTTTGTTGTGCAAGACGTGTGTGTGTGTGCGTGATTGAGGGACTGAGGGTGCACTTGTTTTAATATCTCAGTGGGGACTTAAACCTGAATGCACCCAGACTCATGGGGACTAGTGTCACTGTGGGGATCAAAGTTGAGGTAATCATTCATTCATTCTCTTTTCGGCTTAGTCCTTTTCTTAATCAGCAGTCGCCACAGCGGAATGAACCGCCAGCTTATCCAGAATATGTTATTACGCAGCCGCAACCCAGCACTGGGAACACACAATTTAGCTTATTTCATTTACCTATACCACATGTCTTACTACTCACCAGAGCACCCGGAGGAAACCCAAGCCAAAATGGAGAGAACATGCAAACTCCACAAAGAAATGCCAGCTGGCCCAGTCGGGGTTTGAACTAGCAACCTTTTTGCTATGAGGTGACAGCGCTACCCATGGTGCCACCATGTCGCCTGCTTATAAATCACACAGAAAGATGAGGGTTGGGTTATGGGCTAGGGTTGGGTTATGGGCTAGGGTTGGCCTAGGGCAGGGGTCACCAATCTCGTTCCTGGAGGTCCGGTGCCCTGCAGGGTTTAGCTCCAACTTTCCTCAACACACCTGCCTGGGGGTTTCAAGTATACCTAGTAAGACCTTAATTAACTTGTTCAGGTGTGTTTGATTAGGGTTGGAGCTAAAATCTGCAGGACACCGGATCTCCAGGTACAAGTTTGGTGATCCCTGGCCTAGGGGGATAGAGTACAGTTTGCATAATTGAACTATCCTTACGTCTATGAGAGTCCCCACTAGGATATAGAAACAAGTCCCTCTCTGTGTGAGTGAGAGTGAGTGTGTGTGTGCATCTGAACCGGAACCTTCTATTCCCATTGGCCCCCATGAACACCGTCTCTACCTCCAGACCCACTAATGAGGTGTGACTTGTCAGTTGGAGAACCGGACTGCCTGTCATCCTTCGCTCCTTCCTTCAGTCCCTTTCTAACACTCGTACCTTTCCTGGCCTCCTCCAGTCAATAGGACTTAGAGCTCTATCTGTCATGGTTAGAGAAAACCCTGGGAGCGATGACTGAGCGATGTGTGTTTTAGAGAGTGTGAGAGAGAGCATGTGTAATCCTGGCACTCTGCATCCCCCTTTTTTCGTAAGAATGAAGGAGGGGTGAGCACATGAAATGAATAAAGTAGGGCAAGTTGCCAACAGGGTCTTTCGACTGTACAGAATTCCCCATTTCCCATCTCAGAGATTATGTCTTCTCCTCAAGCTTATTACGATGGAGTTGTTATAGCAGAAGTGCGTTTGTTAAGAAATTGAAAGGTTATTGCATTGCTGCTATTGACCTTATTCTTCATGTACGAGCAGGCACAGCCATTGGAATCTGAAACGTCTGGTCTCATGTCTTTCCCCTGATGTTAAAAACAGCTTGTTATGCTGCTTGATGGACTGATATTTTATTATTTTATTATTCTACTTATTGTGTATAGTCATGAACACACTTGTTTGTACACTACTTGAGAAAAGTCTTGTCGCCTATCGAAGTTTTAGGAAAAGCAAACAATAACTTGACTTTCAGTTGATCATGTGGTCTCTGAAGTGGCTTATATCAGGGATTCTCAACCTAGTGGCCCTCTGCGATCCTGCAGGTGGGCTGTGAGATGGCTTAAAATGAACTTAAATATCATACTATAACTATGTGATTTCATTATCAAATATGTCATAATAAAATTATAGTAGTAATGGCATTTCCCGTTTTCTGGGATTGAACAGGCTAATTCAGACAGCCTCACTATTAATTACAAACATAACTGTGACTTAAATTTCCAACCGCTGTGCGTCAACTAGGACTATGTTCTCAGTTGTTTAAAGCAAACAGTCACAGTCAAATGTAAAGGTAGCAATGGTTAGAGTTATAATAACCAGGTCATGCTAGCCTCACGTCTGCGACTCGTACTATATCAGAGTCGCACTAGTCTGTTGATTGACAAACTATGTGTGTTTTCTTTGTGTGAACACTTTAAAATATCCGCATAGTTGTCCAAATTAATGCCTGAAAGTGTTTTATAACATGCGCGCACCCGTACAGGAGGACCTAGCGAGACTCTGTGGTGTTTCAGTGAACAGCTGTTCACTGTTCCTCTTAGCGAACTTCAATTATGTCCTATAAACCCAACCGCCTTCAGATCGACGTGTTTCAACAGATTTAATGTTTTTACTGTATTGTACATTTAGGGTTAGGTTGTTTATTTTAATGGATATAGATTGATAGATGAATTGAAGTCAGTCTTAATCAAAGCAGCCGTTTTTTTTGTCATCTCCTGTAGTCCTGTCAAGTTTCTTTACTTAAGAAAAGGCCACAATACTCTGCAGTTGTAAAGAATAACTGAAGAGATTTAAACCTGTCTTTTTAAAATGTTTATTTTATTAAAATATATATGATTATATTTTATATTTATATGGTAATAAATCATTTTCTCCAGACAATCAGATTGGCCCTTCAAAACATTTTCAGAGAAAAAGGTAGGCCTCGAAGTGAAAAAGGTTGAGAACCCCTGGCCTTTATAAAAGCCAAAGGCCTCTAGATTTAGCTTATTTTACCAAAATAAAATGTGATTATCATGCCTTGATTTTTAATGATTTCATCAGGACAGTAAGGTCTGACTTTGCTTAGACAAAAGTCTTGCCATTTAACAGAAATAATGTCCCGTATAGAATATAAAGCCATGGTGCAGTAACAATGAATATTGTGTCTGACTCCATCATGAGCTTGGAGGACTGCATCCACACATCTCTGCAATGACTCAAATCACTGATTAATAAAGTTATCTGGAATGGCAAAGATGGCCTCCTCCATTTACCCTAGACATGCTTAATAATGTTCATATCTGGTGACTGGGCTGGCCAATCCTAAAGCACCTTGACCTTCTTTGCTTTTCAGGAACTTTGATGTGGAGGCTGAAGTATGAGAAGGAGCGCCATCCTTAAACCTATTCAGATGCTTTGCAGTAGTGCACACTTGTGTGACGTAATCGATGAGGTGCATCCAAATCAAGGAGACAGAGGGAAGGTAGCGAGTGAGGGGCATAAAAATTAGACAGGAATGAAACCCTGGTAACACAAGCATGTCAATCAGTATCGGATGGTAGATGGCTCAATATTGATGAGCTTTGCATTTTATTTAAACGTCAGCAATTTAAAAAAAACAGTCTTGTGTTTATATCACTCTAATATGACCTACACATATTTCTGTTCAAGCAAGCTTCCTTTTATATGATAGATGCCCTTTAATTTCTGCTTTTACTAAACTTTACGGTGTACGCTTCTTTGTATCTTGCTACCCTTGCAATGCAGGGTGCTTGAGTTGGAGGTGCGCTGAAGCACGGATGCAAATCAAGTGAAACGGTCTTAATAGGATAATTAATTCACAATATCACTCATGATATCACGAGCGCCGGTGTGTTCTGAATGTGCTACGCATTTGCCATCATTCCCATACATCCACTGTCCATCATTTCATCATCTAGTCATCAATCAATCCCTACTGCATGTCTAAAATTCGAGAAATGATGCATGTTTGCGGCTGCAAAATAGCATAAAGTGAGATTATGTTGCATGCTACTGACAGAGCCTGCTATATATTTCTAACGCAAACATCATATAAAGCCATCCAATGATATAAGATCTTCATTTTCCAGTCGCTGACAGTTATGATAGACAAAATGCCAGGAAAGTGAATGTTTTCCAGTTTTTTCCAATGCGCATTGTATGATAAGTGCAGATGTGTTTCAGATGTTTAGCAAGATGAACATTAGACTGGAACTGACAGCCATTGCAGTGACAAACAGTTGTTGTGGTATCAAAAGAACAGCAATATGACAACTTTGAAACTGTATATGAGGCATATGTTTTTCAAAATCATTTCCAAATACCAAAGCTTATCAAAATCCAGACTCTGGTGTGGAATAATTGTGTGGAAGGATTTAAAAGTGTAGAATTTCTACTTTGGTAAATGCATGTTAAACTTTTGGTAACTCTTCGGTTTGGTATGGTACCGTTTTGGTACACTCTCAGAAATAAAGGTACGCAAGCTGTCAATGTGGTGGTACCTTTTCAATATGACCTAAAAGGGCCATGTTAATACCTCAAGGGTACATATTGATACCTAAAAAGTACAAAAGTGTTCCCCTTAAAATTTGCAGGAACTAATTTATACTTTTGAGGTACCAATATGGACCCTTCAAGTACAAATGTGTACACTGTAAAAAAAATGGTCTTGATTTCAACGTTAAAAAACTGTAAAAATGCTACAGTACAAATACGTAAACTGGTTAACGGTATGTTTCCTTAATATATATGGCGAATAACCGTAAATTGACTTTCCCAGAATTCCCTGCATGGCACATCACTTTTTATGCACATTATTGACAATAATATGGATCTTTTTAGTTGTTTCCCCAACAGTTATGTACATTAGAGATTAATGTTACATCTAATGTTGATAAACAATGTTTATTTCATAAGTTTAATTTCATGCGTGTTACCATACTGGTGTTTAGTAGCTGTGTGAATGACACTGAGCACCTTCAATATGCTGATACTCTTTTGAGCTTGTGGGAAAAGTTGATTGTGATGAGTATTGGCTCATTATGTAACTTCCTCATCACCACCTGCATGTGGGTGTGCTAAAGTGTCTAACTGTATAACAAAAGATGTGTAGATGTTGATCATTCAAAATACAGACATATTACCTCTATAAATTAATAAATTACTGTAGTTTACTATAAAAATGAAAACTTAATTTTACGGTTTGTATCGTGTTTTTAACAATAAAGTACTGGCAACCACAGCTGCCGTTTTTTACCGTAAATTTTACGGATTTATTTTTACAGTGTACCTTTTGAAAAGGTACCACCCCAGTGACAGCTCTCGTACCTTTATTTCTGAGAGTTTAACAAAAGGGTACCATAAGCCTGACAACAGTCACCCATACCGAACCGTACTGTACTGAACTATAACACTCAGTGGAAACTAGCCATTGCTAGCCAGGCTCAGTCTTGGGCTTATATAACACCTGTTAAATACACAATACCCTCTTTACATTAAAACTGCATGGTTTTTGGCAAACACTAACAGCTTGCAATTAGGACTGTCCCATAGATAAGCACTGATTAGTTAGTATTAATGAGCAATTCTTGGATTTCTAACAAAATTCACCATCCAACTCTGCTTAACATTGACTCTTCGATGAAACAAATATGTCTCAGCCAATATGACTCATAAAAGGGTTGAATTTTTCAGGTCTATTATTCCATCCAAGCCCAACAGAACACAACAAACCGGGTTTTGCTGCTTGCTTCAGTTAGAAGTCTTAACTAACAGTTTCCAACTGATTTCGCCTTCAGGTCTGGTTGGTTTTCCAAATTCGACAGGGTCAAGTCAGGCCACAAGGTCTAGTATGTGAGCTGGATTTAGGTGTCAGCCACTACATAATGCATTTCCCCCCTTTTTTTGTTGTTTTGCAGGCTGTCTCTCAACATTAGCCGTATCTCCCGTCAGCTAACTCGTCGTGTTGAATTACTCCGCACTACGCCACATGACTTCTTCAGACTGCTGCCTTACTTTTGCTAATTGCACTTGCATTATAAAAACATATTCCCCATAGAGCTCTGCCAATTTAATCTTTTGTTAAAACGTGTGAAGAACATTTGTAATTTAATAAACCTCATTAACAGGAAATGGAAGAGGGAGGGCTTGATGAGGAGAGGGGGGGGATTTTCAGACAGCCTCCCGAATGTCCTAGAAATGCCCTGTTTTACCCCTGAAAGGAATTCATAATGAATGTCTCACCCTCCGCTAATCACTGAATGCCATACTGCGAACACATCACTCATACAGTCTGCCAATTATGCCTGCTCCTGATTTTTTTTTCTCCCCCATGCAAAGCATAATATATCTGATCCGATTATTTCAATTGAACGGAGGGTGTGTGTTTAATGCGAATACGCTTAAGTATACATTCCACTGCGATAAGATCTTATAATGGTCAGATCTAATACGTCTTGTGAAAATGAAATTAAAACGTGCTTTAAATGATTCCTTCCGAGCATATTTTCCTTTTTTTATTATCATCATCTCTGACACGATCATCACATCTTCAGATGTAATTATGTTTAATGAGAATGACAGTAACAAAATGGTGCAGTGGTTTATGCAAATGGCTTTCCTCGCGCTCTGAGTAATCAAGAAACGAAAAGAATATGACTGTTGAGTTAAAATGATTAAATAGTGGAATAATATTCGTCTGCCAGCACAAACAGCCCTTGAGGATGCGTGGTGTGGGTGGGCTTCGGGGACTGTGCTGTGGTTTGTGTGCGTGTTATAATAGATAAGTGTTTAAGACTTCAATCATTTACCATGCTTTCTTCACTTTACACTGGAATGCTTTGAAATGTGTATGTTTTCTGACAGTCATACATGATGACAAATGAGAAAAAAATGCACTTATATCTGCCTGAGGTGCTAGTGGTAGCTGGTGTAAGCTAGGGGTGTGTGTGTGCCTTCTAGTGTACGATATTATTGTAATGACATTAGCTCGCTCTCCAAAAAAGTCCAAACACGATGATGAAGCCTATTAGAATGCTATGAGCATTATCACACGAGTAGCAGTGCGATATGGCTGCATATCGGCACTGGTGGGAGGCGTCCTTTACCTTAGTGTCCTACCAGTGACGATATACAGAAAAAATCGAGTGTGATATTGCATTTATACAACGGTTCGCCTGCATAATTGTGTATATAAAAAAGAAAATCAAAGACGGAGAGTCTAAAAACCCTTTTATATGAGGAACTACTTTCTTCTACCACTCATTCACATCTGCAGCTGACCGTCAGAACAGCAGAAACTGTTGTTACTTCATTAACGTCACTTTAGAGCTAGTGTTTAAATGATTCTCTAGCGTAATGTCTAAAGTGATGACAGATGATTTTGCTTTTTAAGTTTATGAGGCTGAACAGCATGAAATGCCATCAGTCTATAGAGATATCTCCCAGTATTTCTTTGTTAAAATCGGGAAATGATTGACCCCGATAAAGCCAAAGCAGTGCCCACGCTACGAGATTACTGTTGTGTTTGCGAAAAGGAGAAATGTTAAACACATGCGGGCATTTCTTCTTTCCTTCTGTTTACTGAATCATTATGCAGTAATGAAAACAGGAGACGCATTATAAACAAACAGATGAACAACCAAAAAGTTACTCATGATTATACAAAGAGTGTCCAACACAAAATACACACATTCCTAATATGTCCCATCTCACACACAACACACTACAGTTACTATGGTATAAATACAGCAGGACGACATACTAAAGAAAGAGATCGACTTAGAAAATCATTAACCAGTTTTATAATGATATGATCAGCTGTAGTTTATTATTATGCTGTTTTTTTCCTCCTCTGAGGGCTTATTATGCAGTCTCTGTCACCATCTTGTGGATGGTGCTGTATCGCCGAATCTATAAATGTTTAAAATAGGCACTATTCTTATAAATAAACTGCATAGATGCAATCGAAACAACTACATTCTCGCCTAAAAATCCTCAAAAGTACATTATGTTGTCTAACAGCTGCAATATTTATCAAACTGTAGTGAGTTTATTGATCTGCTGTCACTCTATGTGGGCAGAGTAATACAGGCTGGAGGCTGGAGGAGTTTTGATCATGCAGAATGTCACACTGCTATCAGCCAATCAGATCTGAGAACCAGACAGAACTGTTGTATATTAGCCAATCAGATCTGAGAACCAGACAGAACTGTTTTATATGTATAGTTTGGTCATGTAACAAATTTAGGAATAGAAAGATAATATATTTAAATGTCAAAAGTGATATCATTTGAGCAATATTGCAGTTCTCATATTTCAATCCATGTGTATGATTCCAAATGTGATAATGATTTTTAAACAACAAATCAACAAACAGGAGGTTAAGAGTGATTTAAATTTTATATACAATTTTGTCTGTTGCATTTTCTTCTTCACCAACAAATGTTGGACCAGAACATTGTGAAATAAAATAAAATAAATTAAACAAAATAAAATAAAAATATCAACATAACAAACTGATCTCAACATGTTATAATAAGGCAATCCTTATGGGTGGTATAAAAATGAAAATAAATAAATAAATAAAAAATAACATTTCATAAAATAAAATACAACATCTCAAAAATAAAAATGAACAAAATAATAAAATTAAATAAATTAATTATTAATTAATAATCAACATTTAAAAAAAAAATAAACTTTTAACATAAAATAAAAAAATCCACATGTCATAAACTAAAATAAAATACAATAAAAAAAATATCAACATGACAAAATGATCTCAACATGTTTTATAAGATAATGACATCCTTATGGGTAGTATAAAATAAAATATTAACATGTCACTAAATTAAATATCAACATATCAAAAATAAAAAAATAAAAATTTACAAAACAATAATTAAAATAAATAAAATAACAAAATTTCATAAAATAACACAAAATATCAACATAAAAAATCAACATGTCATAAAATAAAATAATAAAAACAATAAAATAAAAAATAAAAATACAACGATTAAATTAAATATCAACATGTCTGCATATTGAGATAATTTTGTCAAGGTAATGACATCCTTTTGGGTGTTAAAATATTATAAACAAAAAAAGCTTTTTTTTGGTCGGATTAGTAGCACTGAATGAATCACTTGAAGCTTTTTATAAGCATTGATAAATTGCATATGCTAAATGACTAAACATAACATCAAAATGACCAGAAAATATCCCCATATAACTTCTGTCACATTGCACAGCCCATGTTTATGCTGATCAAGGTGACTTTTGTACGTTTTAGCTCTCAAAATACATCATGACATTGTAACTAGAATGGGAAAAGATGGTTTAAGCAGTGTTTTCAGCAACGCAGTGAGGTTGACCATAGACGGCAGAGAGGAAAACAGCTCTTGAGGTGCCAGTGAAGCGCTCAGGCGAGTCTAGCAAGGAAACACGCCATGAAGGGCTTCTCAGGCTGCGTTATTGATTGCAGTTCACTGGCGGCCATCATTGAGACTAACACGCTGGAAAGCACCAAAGGCGATCATTACCACTCGAACACCGGTGTCAGTAAACATTAGATTGTCTCTACACTGATGCTGAAGGGAAAGCCTGGCTTGAATATCAGCTCTCAGTTGTACAAAGGGCTCCCTGTGGAGCTATAATTCAAATCGATGGATGTTCTGACTATAGTCAAATGATTGGAGTACTAATAGATTGCTTTTGCAGGAGAGAAATTGTTCAGTGAATGCGCATTTGTTGGGAAAGGATCTGCGGCGGTGATTATAAACATTCAGATCTGATGGTGTTGCAAGAGGTAGCAGACATAACAGTGGCAGGACAGACGTGAACAGACACAAAGGGCCTCATTCAATAAACATTAGCATGTACAAATGTGTGTGTGTGATGTGCGTATGTGCATTTTCTCCAATAAATCGAGATTCATCATAAACTTTTGTACTAAAATGTATTCTAAATGTCTAAATCAAAAACAACTTATGCAAGACATTATAACAAGTTAATACAAGTACAATAATAATGTATGCCTGGGGCCTTCCAAGCATGTACAGTATAGGCTATATGCACACTGACTTTTAATTTTCAGCCAGGCAGCCCAAGGCCTTCCGATGAACTGTCTTTCCATTACAAAGTTGTCACGTTTAAGATCTGATTTCTTTAAAAAGTAGCGATCTTCAATGCCTGTTAGATATATGATATGAAGTGGGTCTCAGACCGGTCAAGAAGCACTGCATTAAATTCCATTATACCCCGCCATGTCTTTAAAATATGACAGTTTATTTTAGCCCAGTATTTTCAATGTAATTTCTGCGCTGACCTGTTGCTACTGACTGAGCTAGTGGTTACAATGGTCTTTCATCTAGTTTTTCCCTTGAACAACTAAATAAATGCTCAAGTCTATTTGATTGAATGTATTGTAATTGCATTACAACATCGATGCTGTAAAAACAACATTGTAAAATTAAAAATAGTCCCATTAAGCTTTCACCGGAAGTTTATCATTGGATTTTAAACTCCAGCCGTGCATAGAGCCCATTAAGAACCCTACGTATTAGGCTTGAGCGGTAATTCGGTGATATGGTATACCGCGGGATCTAAAAATAGCAACGGTGTCAGTTTCAATACCTTTATACCGTCATAAAAAACAATGCACTTATAGGAGACATGTGTTAAATATTATGTATTTAATGCCTACAAATGTGTATGCGTGATTGTTATCATGGCACAGTGTGGATGACAGAGGGAGAGGGAGAGGTGAGGTGGCGAGTCACGCACCAAGTGACCAGCATTTTGGCAGTATTTCCGGTTTCGACCGAACGAGAAGGGAGACGTGGTAAATACAAACTAGAGGTCTGAGGTCTAGAGGGGAGCCGACCAGATTTCTTGCGGTTCGGTAATAAATTTCCGAATAAAGCACGGAAGCGGTCGGTAACTCTAGTGTAATTTGAAAGGGAGCTTACGTGCGTTCTAGCAATATCGCTCTCAAATGCGCGTGCATGCGAGAGAGAGCATTCTGCGCAGATCTCTAATACAAACAAGACTTATTCATTATCGGAAAATCTTTTATTTTAAAAAATTACCATACTCTCTCTGTAACATTTTGGTCACTTAAGCACCAAAATTTAATTCACAAGCTAGCAAAAACAGACGTCTTTGGAAAGTTTCTTTACGAAGGGGAAAAGGCCCAGTGAAGGACCCACTATCTGCCAAGGAATGGATCCGCAACCCATTTGTCAACAAATCAGGTGAATCCAGCATGTCTGAGCAAGAAGATCAACTGCTGGAGATCGCAAATAATGGCAGCTTTAAAGGCTGTTTGCATATCGCGTCTTTTCTGGGCGCTAGTTTGGTATTTCCAATGGAGGTGTGCACAAGTAAACACGCTCGCAACATCTAGGTGCACAGAGTTGAAAACATCTTTCAGAATGCCGCAAGCGCACTGCAGGTCAGTTGACAAGAACTGACTGAGCAGCTTCATACTTTGTATGGAATATACATATTTCAGTAGACTTATCACCTCAGACAAACACAGAACACCCAAACGCTGCAGTGCTTTTTAATTAACTCCATAAATAAAACTTGTAGTGAGTCAATCATGAGCTTTAGCTGTGTGTGTCAGTGTCTGAATGATTGTCAGCTGTGGCAGGACTGCTGAGTGCAAAGACTACTGGGAGTTGTAGTTCATTTCAGTGGCACATCTGTAGTTCTCCAGCGAGCACAGGCTAGGTGATCATGACAATAATCATGCAAATTACCTTCGTTATGATTGGTTAATCAAAAAGAGCGATTTACAGTTATAAGTTCTAGGCCCTGACATGATGTAACATTTTCTAAATAAGCCATTTTAGTTGCTAAATGTCCATAAATTAAATTTTAATTTAATAATTTGTTAAAGCAAATGCACTCGTTTTCTATGACAATGTCCCATTAGTATAAGATAACGAACATTACTTCAGGCCAATGCAATCATTGTAAATGTATCCACTCATAAACGACACTGTCAGTTTGGCTAAAAACTTCATTACGCATGCTAATTTATCAAGAAAGGAAATCAAGCAGTGTGATATTGCTGACACTGCACACTTTTATCTTTCTGTGGTCGGGAAGGTAGAACAGAGATAGAAGTTGACAAGCTGAGCACTTTTGCTGGCTTTGTCCTCTGTTTCTGCTCTCGAAGAAAAAAAAAAGACAAATTAAACAAGTTCCAATAAAGCAGCAGCACAGGCCTCTGGCAGCATGCTATTAGCTGGACTCCTTATTTGTGAAGCCACTTGGATAATTTATTGTATTTGTATGGGTGGCCACCTGCCTGGCCCCGGTGAAGGACATTTTGAGGCTCAGTGGTTAGCTGGTTAATCTTTCTGTGTGGATGATTGAGGCTCGAGCGTCCACGATAAAACAGCCAATATGGGAGAGAGATGCTTCTAAGGGATCATAAAAGAAATGGTTAATTTAGCGCTCGAGGGACTCTTGACCCCGGAGAATCTCTGCTGGAGCAATACTAATGTCTGCCTTCGAAAGGCTGACAGACAGCAGTTATGTCTAGATCGTGCAGTTTGCCGTCTCATGGCTCAACACTGAAAATAAACCAGAGGTTCTGTGTGCAAACACATTTGTTTAAAATGTCTCACAAGACAAGCACATTTAGGGTTTATGCGACTAAATGAAGCATTAATTCAAATACAGTAGCATGTCCATGAGAAGCTCTGAAGGTACATTTTTATTTCACTTAGGTATTTCCTATCTGCATTCCTGCTTTTTAGGGACTTTTATGTCGGAAGGAGAAATAGGTTTGATTTGACAGTAGAATGAATAAGATTTAAACACGCATGAGCACCCAAAACGATCTCACGGAAATGTGTAACTTTTCGATTTAGTGGCAAATTCGTATGAACTCATTTGCACATTTTTTTTTACGATTTGCTTATCCCCCAATGAGGGTTGGGTTTAAGGGTGGGGTTGGGTGCCACACCCTCTTTTTAAAGTCAACTGAACTTGTACGAATTAGCTGCTAAACTGGTAAAACATAAAATAGTTACGTTTCCTCGTGAGATCAGACTGGAGCACTACGGCTCAATATACCTTGGGCAAACCATTCATTTTCAATATTGCATTTAATGTAGTTAATAAAATGAATTCATACCAGAAAAATAGCATTGAACTACAGCTTTGAAATTGGGCAGAGCCATTGAACACTTAGTTTGAACACTGATCTTTACTATTAACAGCAAGTGTAAATTGCAACAAACAGCATTTTGAGTAAAAAAAAAAGTGTGTAAGGTGAAACAGTAAAAATGTTTTATAGGAGACCTATTATGGCCTTTTTTTACAATATGTAAAATAAGTCTCTGATGTCCCTAGTGTGTGTATGTGAAGTTTCAGTTCAAAATACCTAAATACCAAAATACTTGGAAACTGCCCCTTTTAGGCTTTGATACAAATTGGGCTGTTTTGGTGACTGTCGCTTTAAATTCAAATGAGATTGTGATATTTTTCAGGCAACAAATGCCTGTGTGTCAGCATAGTGGCAGATTCAAAAACAAGACTAACATCCTATGCTAATAAGGGAGAGAGATGATCACAAATGGGTGTGGCTTTTCCCCTCTGATGAGATGTACAAAGGGAGAATGTCAATCAAAGTGTTTCTGCAGACTGTTTTTATCAAGTCTGATTATAAAAAAATGAAATTAATACTATTTTACGATTAGAAGCTGATTATATTCACAGACTGTTGCCACACGCAAAGGGATTTTTGCATAATAAATGCTATTTTTAAAAAGGTTAACTGAAATAGTGACTATATTTGATTTAATTTTACTTACAAATAGGAGTGTGAATGCAGTTCTACGTCCCTAAATGTTGTAGTATTTTAAGGATGTTAAATTATGTTTGTTTTTCAACCGAGTTCACATCAGACTACACTTTTTAAAGCAAGGGATAGTGAGAATGAAAATGTATCTCACTAAAAGCTGTGGTGCGTTAATGTAAAGTTGTTATAACAGGCCTGCTTTCAGACCAAGATCAGATCAGACACTACTTACAATGCAAGAGACATGTGAGTGCAATTGTAGTAAGTAAGAAACACATGCCTCAGGCAACATTTTTTTTTTGTTGCTCTGAGTATGTTTTGTTGCACCTTTCAGTAGACAGACTCACTAGAGGGCGCTGTCTTCATTTTTTGCTAATCTGAAAAGAGATATACGTCCTTCTCAAGCCCATCTACGAAAAGGTGGAGCTTGCACAGACCCCAAAGCGAACCACTGACCTACATTCTTCCCTAAACCCAACAAAGTGTTTTCAAAAGCAAACTTACAAGAAAAGTACACTGCGAACACATAATTTACCTTGATTTTACATTGTTTTTGTGGAAATGTGCTTCACTAGACTCACACACGTACAAAAAGTTGTCCATATGGAGGTAGATAGGTGACGCAAACATATTTGATTACTAATCATAGACATTGTTAAGTTGTTTTGTGGTATTTATTTGGTGTTGTGCAATAAACTGAATGAAAATAAATGTATTCAGCAATATTTTGTGCCTATAAATAGCATTAGTGTAAAAAAGTACAAAAGTTGTTGCCGTCATACTGCCCTCTAGTGTTCATGTTACCTAAAACTGCAGTCAAACGTATGAGGAAGTGAGTTTTTGTGGTTTCACAATGATATAGTCAGAAGCACGCACTCGAATGAGCCTGTGTTGAAATGTTAAGGTCTGTTTTTGGCCCAAGATCAGATCTGACCCCACTAATAAGGTACCAATGTTAAAATAGTTTGTTTGATCAACCAGAAAAACAAAAAAATTCTGGAAACCTTTTATGCGGTTCCGTTTGCTGACACTAGATGCGCATAAATTACACACTTTAAAGGAGACTTAAGTCTGACAACACCAGGAATGTCTTTCCAAACACAACAAGCTAGTAGATCCAGGAACATGTCCTACTAAACAATACGCCTCTTTAATGTTTATTTCTGTCAACAAGTAAACACTGAGTAACACAAAGTAAAATGTTAAACGGCTGTTGCATCAGCATGTTTATGCATGAGCCCAGCCAGCGTGTTTTTTTAGCATTCTGCTAGCTTCATCTTGCACTTCCATAACATAAGAGGGAATTCTCTCTCCTTTCGAGAGTGTATTTATGTTTTTGACATTCTGCTAAAGACGAACCCCCTAAGGCTAGCCGCGTTAACACGGCCTCTATGTCAGAGACAGACTTAGCAAACATTTTTATTAGCCATTGATTCATAGCCAGCTCTGCTGAGCAGCCTTTTATGCTAGACAACACTGCACGAGTGCAGCTGGCATCGGTCTGATAATTAAACCAAAGCACCTCTACCCTCTAACAGCTCCTAATAAAGCTCTCATGAAAAAGATATGAATGTGAAAAGAGAGAACTGCTGTTGTGTACAAACCCAATGAGTCTCGCTGAAGCTCAACGTGAAAAAATGCAGCAGCTACAACAGAAACCATGCTGATAATGGCGGTGAAATGCATGGGCGACAGTTTGTTACACTATTGACTCATCTGAAATATCTGACACGGCAAAGCACTTTAGAGCCAATAATTACTGGGTATTAACCTACTTTTATCCCATTCAAGTCATCCGCGGAGGCATTAAAGCTGAATGTGCAAGTGCTTTTTTTGCTATATCTGCAGTGGCTTTACCCTATTCCTAAGTCTGTCAATGAGGTCTAAAGGGATGTACAGGGTTAAGCTCTATTGACAGTCTCTGTGACTTTTCGTCGATTGCCTCAGAAAATAATTTTGTCTCATCCCTCATTTTGTAAAATCAAGCAGAAAAAGCAATTACAAAATAATTGTACAAGACAAGTTTTGTTGTTAACACTTTACTTGAAGGCGGAGTTCATATGACAACTGTCCTTGAGGGTCATTCACTAGGTTATGTCATTTTAAATGCAAAGATGACAGTAAGATTAATAATCTGATTTTAATATGATTAAGACGATACTCTGATTAAGAGTCGACCATGTAAACAGCGATTTTGAAGACCTTAATCCGACTAAAGTCATAATCTAACTAAACACATATCGAATTAAGACATTAATTAAGACTAACTAAACACATTATCGAATTTTATTCACATGTGGAGTATGTGAATAAAAGCATCGGCACGCGATAAAAGGATTATTGTCCATGTTAAAAGAGTAAACGTATGTTAAAAGATTAAAATAATGTGAATTTAAATGCCATTTCACATGACATTTATTGCCATACTACTGAAAGCAGCAGCAGATAGTTCACCTCAGAGCCTGAAAATAAAATTAAACTTCTGAAACAGACTTTAGAACTGTGCAAGTTAACACATATCAGTGACTCAACATCTTTGTTTAATAATGTTAAAGATGTTTAATATGTATTAATTAGATTAGAAACTTTACCATTTTGTTGGAGGGCAGTGAGTGCACTATTCTGTGCTTCTGAATGGCTGTGTTTACATTTCTGTTGTGTTTCGTCTGGTACAACCAGCCAAATTGCTTATCACTGCAAATCTCGTCACATAGAGTGTTGTTAGGACATGGGGTTAATGTAACCTGCTCACCTAATGTTTACGCTCGTAATATTTATATTGTTTGCTAATTAATAACCACCTCATGTGCAACTTTCATTTCGGAGTCTGCTACTGTCCACTGGAGGTCACATTTCGGTCACAGACGCAGCTGATACAACTAATCAAGGTGTTCAAGATTACTAGAGTCTATTAAGCAGGTGTGGGTTGGGGATGTTACAGCAGAGTTTCTCAACCATGTTCCTGGATGATCACCAACACTGCATGTTCTGGATGTCTCCTTTGTATGTCACAGCTCTTACATGTCTTTTAGTTTCTGATAATGAGCTGATGATCTGAATCAGGTGTGTTTGGTTAAGGAGAAAGAGAAAATGTGCAGAGCTGGTGGTTCTCCAGGATTGTGGTTGAGAAACACTGCGTTACAGCATCTTGGAGTTACAATTTTCCCTCCAAAAGCCGAAACGGACATATTTTAGTCAAGCACTGATACCAGTGGTGTCAAAGATCATACTTAAGTTTAAGTACCATTACTTGCCTAAAAATGTAGTGCAAGTAGATTAAATACAATCTGTTGTAAATATTACTCAAAGTATGAGTAAGAAGTAAACCTTTCAAAAGTACTCAAGTGTAGTGAGTGTTTTGCTGTCAAAACTTGATGCGTTTACATGCAATTCGTGCAGGTGTGTAATGAGTTATTGCCCAGCAGGCACACAATGTCATAAGACAACGTCATTTTTCTGACCAATAATGACATCATATGACGATGGTATTTGGTTGATTTTAAGTTGTTAGAAACTGACCCAAAATCCAACGTCGTGCCAACATCTTAAACCAACATCATATTGACGTCAAATACTGACATTTATCCATCAGGTATGGCAACTAAAATCCAACGTCTGATAGTCATAGTCATAGAGGTAAAGTCCACACAACGTCAAGCTGTAACATTGTTAGATGTTAATATTTGGTTGATTTTAGGTTGGACGTTAGACATTGATCTGACGTTGAGTTTTGATGTCAACCTGATTTTCATTTCCAAACAAAATGCAACATCCCCATGACGTTAGGGTGACGTTAGGGTACTACGTCAATTTGACATCATGTTGACGTCCTGTGTCTGCTGGGTGTTAAGGGCCATTTCGGTCATCAAACAGTAAACATCCGTCACCTTCTCATCAGTGACCTGCATCTAAACAGTCTCTGGGTCATTTCGTGTAAAGATTTTGGGCATATTCTAGAATACTTTTAATGCTTGCAAACAGTTTGCTGCATTTATAAATGGCCCATGTCTTCAGGTAGTTCACTATGATGCGATTTATCTTCTATGTGCGATGTGATTGGACAGGAATCACAGAATAGATTTTATTAATCCCCATAGACAAGAAAAAAATAAAGTAGTGACCGCAGGTTGAAAGAAAGCAGTGTAGTAAAAGTACCAGTACAGCACTAAAAAATGTACACAAGGGAAAGTAGAAGTGCACATTTATAAAACTACTTAGTAAATTAAAATTCCTGAGAAAAACTACTCAATTACAGTAACTTGAGTATTTGTAATTAGTTACTTTACACCACTGACTGATACTCACTCTAATGAAATTGATAGGGAACACGACGGATATTTGTTCTTAAGAATGAGCTGCAAACTGAAAGTGTTTGTTTACACAATCGCAGCAGTCAGTTTGCCGTTATAAACCCCTGCGGTTTTTGTGTAGGTATACTTAGTCTAATGTTTCTTTTCATCTGCAGTGCAGTTTACATGCGGGATAATTAAAACAACACTCCCTGTTCAAATCTTTGCCATCATAAGACAAGTTATTCTAATTAACACTTTAATAATGAAGCACACAGGCAGACATCAAAGAGCAGCGAAAACATTTCAACACGGAGAGAAGAAAGCAGCTAGAGATGGACGACTGTGGTTGGAGGCTTTTCACAAAAGTTCATCTATCATTCTCTGGCTTGAAAAATCAAAACAAATGGTGGTGCAAATCAATTACGCTGAGGCAAACAAATAAATAAATAAATGAAAACTATGTAGCTTGTCAGAAATGCGCAGCGCTCTCCGTGGCTCCATTTCTTTCTTCCTCGACAACATGACAGAATTCCAAGATTAAAATCAGAAAACTTTATATATTATTTACACCCTTGCCTTCTCAATCAATTCTCCAAGCCAGTTGGTTTGGGGTTTTGTTTTGAAGATCAATATGCGTACTATGGCTATGATTTGGGTAAAAATGTCTTAAGAAACACACTTTTTAAAATCTGCTGCTACTTACCCACATGTAGTTCCAGGCTTTCTTCATTAAAGCACACAAAACAAAACAAAAACATAGTATTAGGAATAATATAAGTATTAGGAATTGAGGGGAGTCCAAACGTGTTTCTCAAAGGAAACTAGTGTTTGTATGTGGATTGTTTCCTTTATGAATATTTCAGTCGACTGATCATGAAAATACATACTCGATTGAACAGATATCAGTTTGTGGATTTCCTTTTATCCGAATTCTGACAAAGTCTCAAACATAATTAACGTGGGCTTTAAAACAAGGCACGAGACACTGTGAATTAACTAAGAATAAATGAGAAAATTAAGATTTATTTTTTTTTGTTCTTCTCAGGCTCAGCTTTAGTAAACAGCTATGTTGTCAAGGAAACAAGCGCCATGGTGACACTTTAATCTGAACCACTGTAATTGGAAATGAGAGCAAGATACAAATCTTTATATCCAGATATTTGAGGAACTCTATCTGGAAGGGAACTGGAATGCTCATTATTGCTGTAGAGGAGCTTGAACGTAGATAATGAAGATACGAATGGAGTGATTGTTGCTGTGGGGATCAAATAATAGCCAAATTCAGGCAGATAAATGGAAGTTAAGGTTAAATTGAGTGGATCCACTCTGGGCCAAATCGACGTAACCGAATCCTACTTGTCTGTTCAAAAGCATTTGCTTAATAGGACATGCTGCTTCATGCAATTTCTCAAATTCTCCACTTACCCCAAGGAAACACTGCATGCAGTAACCCTAAAAAGGACTATAAAGCAGCAACATAGCTTCACTAGAAATATAAACTTTTAAATCACTGAAAACTCTCAGCTTTTCAATCGTATTTCCATTTGTGCGTAGTATAAATCAAGTGTGTTTCCAGAAGGTTTTTAAATGTGCTTGAAATTTAAATTGATTATATTTATGCTGGCTTGCATTGTAATTCTTAAGGTGAATAATCAACCTGTGCATGTTAATTTACTGAAATTATTAATTGTTTTTGTAATCTTCAATCAAAGCATGACCACTTGCTACCATGTTTGGAGTGGCGGTCCTTTTGTTGATGTCAACCTGATGGTTTCCATTGCAACTGCATTTTAATACCCTCTCTTACCGTTAGTTTGCTATGATGGAATGATGCACGAAAGCAAACCCCACACCTACTTAATATTCTGTTTAAGTTGAAACTACATCAACATACACAAATAAAACGTTTTAGCAACTTCTGGTTCGCATTAGCATTAATGAAGTTTATATGTAAACTAATTTCGAGAGGATCACGTGCTTATGATTAACCCCGGCTGGTCCGGCATTAGCTAACACATGATTCACCAATCAGACCATTCTTAACTCATTATAAATAACTAGAGTTTTCTACCTCAGTACCTTCATCTTAAAGAATCCCCCTGCCACCTCTACTCTGCCCTCCTTTTCTAGTGGCCTAGTGCTTAGCACTGATGCCTCACAGCAAGAATATCACTGGTTAAAGTCTCTACTGAGGCAGTCGACATTTCTGTACGGAGTTTGCATGTTCTCCCCGTGCTCACGTGGGGTTCCTCGGTTTCCTCTCACAGTCCAAAAACATGCGACTTCAGTAAATTGAACATACCAAATTGTCACCAAAGTCGAGTTCTTAGTTAGCAGTATATTTCCCTATAGCCATCTTATATCTGTCATTAGCCAGAAAAAAATCTGGGGAGTTTTCGAGATCTACCTGAGCTCAAACTCCCCTTATGCCCTGCTAACGGGGTCAAGGGCTAGAGGATCTTATAAGCTCAGGGCTCTCTCCTGGGACGGCATGCCAAACAAGCTTCATAATCAATCATCAGCTAAGTGTGAACTCTTAAAATAAAGTGTTTCAAAGAAAGAACAAAATATTCTTCCCTACGTCCGAACCAATCAGTGTCTGACCTATTGCATGCCTTGCAATGGCAATTTAGCTTTAAATCAGCACACTTTAAACCAAGGAAACCAAGGAGACCTGTGAAAAACCTGTAGATCCCCAATGGCTGACAGATTTTCACCAACAAAATATGTATATCCTATAACCCTTTCACAGCTCTTTCCTCAAACTGAGCAGCATACAAAAGATTTGACATGCATAATCGCTATGTGTCATATAATAAATGCTCTGTCTCTAAGGCAACAATCTAGGTAATGCCATGCTTCATACATTTACTACAGACTGTAAAACACCATGGATGGAAAGTGAGACAGTAATGTGCGCTATAAGTTGCTTATTTTAAAAAGCAGCCCTAGCTTTTAGGGTAGAAGGTTTCATTTGAGCCATAAAATGGCACATTTGATATGGTCACCGTTGACTTTTTATCCTTAGTACAACTCTCAACTTTTCAAATGTTATTTCTTTCTAGTAATGAGACAAATGAAGATTTCATTGCATTTCACTGTGATGGACCACATGCAAAGCACCATCAGCACTGAGGGCCAAGAAATGTAAAACACGAAGCCAATATCTGAAACGATGGGCTCAGAAAATCTAAGGCATCTCTGGCCAATTACCTTGTTAATTACAATCTATTGTTGACGGCTTCAAAAGCAGATCTGCTCCCTGATTATACTGAGCATTTGTCTTCCAATGCAAAGCCTTAATCGGTAATTATGACCTGCAGCTGCACAAGCTTCCTGAACGATTTTCACTTGTCATTCTCAGACAGAGGGACCGCATGTGTCTGAGAAAGAGAGGCTTTACTGTGACGCCGAGTGAACCTAAACCCAGAGAAACTCCTGCTCCTGTTCATTAACATTAAAGGTTACGAGCAGAAATGTCATGACTCTCTCATTAAAATGAGAATGAAGTGCTCAAACACTGGCTAAATCTTAGAATCTGTCACCTGTTAGAAGCTGGATCATTGTTTTACCATCAAACAAAAGGCTGCTCATGACAAAGACAACCTTTTAGTGGGGTTTGCTAAAGCAAGCATCACTGTTAAAATGACTTGTGGTTGGGGTTAGGGATTTAAATAAATCCCCTACCATGAGTATTAAACTTTGGTGCATGAATGATATCTCAATCATGCAGCTTATTAAGTAGAAGTGGGCTACTTTATTATGAGTGATCAGACTTATGATTTATGCCTAGCTGACAAAAAAGGAAAGACAAATCACATAGACTTGAACTGAAGAAGGGATTTCAGCCATTTGAAACCAACCCCTTGAGTTAAGAAAGCTCTTGGACTCTTGGAATTGGAGTGGGGGGTACATAATGAGAATTCTGATAGTCAGAATATCGTATGTGCATGGATGTGTCATGAGTGAGTTTGTTAAAATTGTTCAGACGCAGTGATACTATATCTAAAGCAATCTTATGATGATGCATACCGAAAACCCAGACATACACTCTCAGAAATAAAGGTACAGGATCTGTCACTGGGGCAGTACCTTTTCAAAAGATACATATTTGTCTCTTAAGGATACATAATGGTACCTTAAAGGTACTTTTTATGTACATGTGGACACTAAAATGCACCCTTGAAGTACCATTGTGGACTCTTTGGGTACAAATATGTGTCTTTTGAAAAGCTACTGCCCCAGTGACAGATCCTGTACCTTCACTTCTGAATGTGTAGGAAGACACTGATTTTAGAGTGCCAAACTCAGTCTTGGAGGGCCGGTGTTCTGCAGAGTTTAGTTCTAACCCCAATTAGACACACCTGAAACAGCTAATTAAGCTCTTTCTAGGTATACTAGGAACTTGCAGGCAGGTGTGTTAAAGGAAGTTGGCGCTAAACTATGTAGGACACCAACCCCACAGGATCGAGAGTACTAATTTTTTATTCTAAGAGTGTTCAAGTCCAAGAAAGACATCTCCACCCTTCATCTAGGGTCAAGATTCTCCCGTCACCAGAAGCACCCAAAGCTCACATTCAATCAGCAGAACTTCAATTTTCCAATTGAAAGGTGGACCAAACAAAGCATGAGGAAAATGGGGTCACTGGGCAGACTCTCGGTGACACCATCATTAATGTCCGAAGGTCTGTGGTACAGACCCTCCACAAGAGAGGCCTGTCAGGAGGACTAGACCCGACACGGGGTCTCATCTGGTGAGTCTGAATAGTTTCAGTCAGACAGACAATGTTCTTTGCACCCGGCCAGCCCTGCATGTCACTCAACGACAGGACTATAAACGCCTCATCGCCCCTGACAGGCTTCTCTGAAGTCTGAAGTGCTGACCTCGATGAAAGGTGTCTTCTCAGGGTCATGCTTGAAACCAATGCATAGAAATGGATGGATCCACTAGGGCAGGAAGTTCAGAGGTGAACAGGGATCATTTCTTGGCACGTTCTTAGGCTCCCGGTGGGCAAGTTATTCCTTAAGCGAAAGGATTTGTTGAAGATGGTGTAACCCATTAAAGAAATACCATTTAAAAGGATATTTCAGCATGATGACTTAATGTTAGAGGACAGATGAGCGGTGGTTTCCACAGGACATGGTGTTCAAGCTATTGGTTCAGAGGTCAGGTAAACTCATACTATGCATGCGGAAGCTCAAAGATTTTAGGTTATGTTTAGTGTAAATTCGAATACAACCACCCCCACACGCAGCACAAAAGGTCAAGAGTGCACCAAGGGTCAAGAGATGCTTACATAAATTGATGTAGCAGTTAATTATTGAATTCATCATGAGATGTGTGGGAGAACAGAATGAATGAGAGTAGGAGAGTGTTGCAGCTTAAACTTTGAATGCATGAAGGTATGAAAATCCAAGGACTTTCGGAGGTGAAGACATGGCTATCAAGCATAATTTATAGTCTTGTCTAATTTGTTCCATGGTGATAAAAAGCCTTTGATTACGCTGTGCGCAGATTAAGAAGCTCACAGACGCTAACCGGCTAACCGGGCCGGCGCTCAGTGTAGAACAGCTATGCATATCTTGTATAACTTCCGTCTGAAAAGCCTCTCCTTCCCAAGACGGGTCTCGCATGATTATATAAACCTGAACACACAGATTCATAGCACAAAAGTTAATCACGCTGATTTTAAAAGCTAAAACCTAAGCCCGATCTCTGTTCTACAGGAAGTTGATGTTACACACACACACACACACACACACACACACACACATTAGCTGTCCAGTCTTGTTGAATTCATATCATTGTCAATGTACCACAGCTGTGGATAGACAGGTGAGGATGGGTGAGTGTGGTTGAGACGCTCCAATACACCCACCTGAGAGCTAAAAGAGAAGAGTGAAATAGACAGCATCTACAGTATAACCGCTATGTCAGAATGACCCAGCTAATGCGAGGAGCTCTCACCGCTAGAATACAGTGTCTGAAATGAAAGATCAAGTCGAAACACCTTGTGTATTTAGCGGTTAGCGCATACATTTCACCTTAAGTGTGCTAGGACAGTTTATCTGGAACCACCTTGACAGATACCTAGAATTATATTGCGCAAGAGCACAATGGTTTTTGCAGAATTTCGATCATGTCCAGTTCTCCTAAAAGCTAAAGTTTTGGATGTAGCATATGAACACGTACTGTTGTTGTTTCCTGTTCTCATACTCTCGCTTAGTCTTTACATTTCTGTTGCTAATAAGCATTGTGGGTGTCCACAACACCTCTAGGATACACCAGGGAATTTTCATATAGTCGCTAAGGTGTTCAGGGGTCACCAATCTCGTTCCTGGAGGTCCGGTGCCCTGAAGGGTTTAACTCCAACTTGCCTCAACACACCTGCCTGAGTGTTATACCTAGTAAGGCCTTGATTAGCTTGTTCAGGTGTGTTTGATTAGGGTTGGAGCTTAAATCTGCAGGACACCGGCCCTCCAGGAACAAGTTTGGTGATGCCTGTTCTAGATGGCTAACAAGATGCTTTATAACTAGACTACAAAGGAGTTGTCTAATTTTTAAAACTTTTTTCTTTAGATTAGGGGTGGCATGGTGGCTCAGTGATTAGCACTGCCGCCTCACAGCAAGAAGGTCACTGATTCGAGTCCCTGCTGCGCAAGTTGGCATTTCTGTGAGGAGTTTGCATGTTCTCCCTGTGTTTGCAATGGTTCTTCCTGGTGCTTCGGTTTCCCCAACAGCCCAAAAACATGTGTTATAGACCAGGCCCGGATTGGCTAATCGGGAGGACCGGGAGAATTCCCGGTGGGCCGGTCCGTTTTTTGGCCACGAGGGCCCTAGCTCCAGAATCTGTTGCTCTCAGCAGTCACACTTTTAAAATTAATTTATTTACTTGACCACAGTCTTCTTATTCATTATTTTACCGCAGCTCTGCTCTTTTCATATATAACCAGCCTGCAGGTTAATGATGATATTACTCAGATGAGTCACTTCTTAGTATTCAACTGTTGTGGTTTAGTGGTTAGCACGCTAGATTGCGATGCCGCTGACCCGGGTTTGATCCTCGTCTGAGTATGTTATCATTATTATTTTTTAAAATTTTTATTGTTAAGACATATAATACAGTTAGGGTTGTTGAACATTTCAAGTTCTAAAGCAGCTGTTTTATCAAAAAAAAAAAAAAAAAAAAAAGATGTGATAGTGTAATTAGAAACTGAATTGGAAATGTCCTTATTTTAATATAGTCATTCGTGAACTGAGGTGGGCCGGTCTGAGGCTTGAAACTCCAGGGTTGAAAAAGAGTCCCACTCCGGCCCTGTTATAGACCGTTTTAAGATGGCGATAACATTGTTCCATGAACAGTTCCCACTTGTCATCAAACTGTAATGATTCAGTCATAACTAAATGTTAACACGGCTGTCATTAATAAATATATTAATATGTAGAGCTTTCTGAATTCTTAGGCGCATTGGAAATTAAAAATCTAAAACAGGAAACATATTAGGACCACTGTTATTGTTTATATCCCTCAGAATGGTCTATAGGTGAGTTAAGTAAACAAATTTGGCCATAATGCATGAGTGTGTGTGTGTGAATGCGATACATTATGGGTGTTTCCCAGTGCTGGGTTGAGGCTGTAAGGGCATCTGCTGCATAAAACGTGTTAGTTCATACGGCTGTGGCGACCACTAATAAATAAGGGACTAAGCTGAAGAAAAATGTTTAGACTAGGATTAAACCTACAACTTTCTTTCCATTTAAAGCCTAGGCCCTTGACCTTTTAACTACCACCCAATATTGCACCAGAAGCGAAATTCAAGGACGAGGTGGACGGAAGAGACAGAGAAAAGTGGAGAGATAAACGTAAGTGGTGTAGCCCGTCTCAGGACCCCCATTATGTGTGTGATGGTGTGAGCACTAACTCTCCACAGCTCAGATAACAGCCTGTGAATTCCTGATGACTGATGCTTCCCCACCTGCCACTTCACATGCAGTCGTGGCAAAAATGTGTCGAGCTTATCAGAGAAACGAGCGGAGAGGGCAGTGGACAGTGTGACGGCTCAGCAGTCACTGCCAAGCAGCTATGGGGAGACACACTGTCTAATGTGAGGCAGATGTCTGGTTTAATTACCTGAGGAAAAAAAAATCCCATTTAACAGCCTCCATCATCAGATATAAAGAATACCAACCTCAATTATGCTTTACTGCAAATTCTAATTAATCAAGGCTGGAGTGTGGAGTTAACTGCATTTATAGTTTAACATTTAGTTATTGTTTAATATTAATATAGCATATCATGCATTCATTCTTGTTTGTCTTGCTTATTCAGACTTCTGACAATCGGTCTGGTTCACTATAGCTTATCTTAGGAAATATTCAAAGGGATGTGTTTTATTTATCAGACCATAAACGAGCAAGGTAGTGTGTGCCGTGGCCAGTCACATTTCTGCTGTCACTTATCTCGTATCGCATGGTTCGGTATTGTGTTAACCCTGATCAGCCTCGCATTTCCAATGCCAATAATATTCTAACTTGGTTGGTATGGCTTATGCCAGAAAGTAGCAATCAACGTCATTCTCACATGAAGTCGCAAAAAAATAATGGAGGACACCAGATTCTGCCCTTGCTTTTTGCCATGTGGCTGTTTGTGACTTTTCATTTGTCATCAAGCCATTGAGTTCCTTTTGCATTCTTTGCACCAATGATTTCCTCCTGGATCAACTATGGTTCATTGTATTATTATTATCGTGTTTTGGCTGTGCATTTAAAAATGATGCTTACTATGTTGCGCATTGTAAACCAATTACATTGTAGCTCTACCCTTCAGGTAACATACTAGGTAGCCATATAAAAGGGTCCCAAAATGGTATGGGATTATTGTTGAAACAGAAATTATTGCCTAATGTACTGTTCCAAACTATAACACCCAATGGAGATAAGCCATGTCTGGGCTTGAATGGTTGATTGGGCCTTGACTGAGACTGGGCTCTCTCTGGCTGTGTGGTCGGGGTTTTCATGTTTTGGCTGTGTATTTAAAACTTTTGCTTCCTGTGTTCCCCAGTGTAAACCAAGTCTAGCTCTACCCTTTAGGTAACGTATAAAGTAGCCTTTTAAAAGGGTCCCAAAAATAGTAGCGGTTGATATTTTTTTTGGTGCCATTCACATCTTCTGTTAGTGGAAACTAGGGTTGTAACAATATACCGGTATGACGGTTTACCACGATTTGAACGTGCACGATTATCATACCATGAACAATTGCATATCAACGGTTTTAACCCTTAAAGACCGAGACAGCCGCCCGCGGCTAAAAATAAGTATTGCTCTTAAATGTTTAATAACTTTTGATCCGCTGATCCGATTCATACAATTCAAAGATTGGCATAAAGAAGAGAATCTCAGCTTTCCAGCGCTGTAGCACATTACATTACGCGGACTTTCAGAGGCTCCGGAATCAGTGCGGTTACGTCATCAACATTTGACAACGCTGATTTGACAAAGAAACGCTCGTCACTGTGTCTCCGGACAAATCAGACATGATACATTGATGCATTGTCCCTCCTCCATGCCCAGATTGGTTTAAACTCGCTATATCACAACCAATAAGCATAGGTTTCGCTTTTGTTTGTGGACCAAGCTTTTTGAACAACACGGAATGAGAGATAGGCATACATTTATGCGCGGCTAAATAAAACGCAAAAAAAAAAGTTTTGCATGAAATAATTCTCATACTAAGTACTTTTGCATGCACAGCAGCACAGAAACATGACAAAACAGTGACACAGCAAAGACGAACTGCTGCTCTAGGTGTTTTCAAAAGACGCAAATGAAGATGCAGCTGTTTGTCTGCATTGCAGACAACCATATCCATATCCATAGACAACCATATCCATGCGGTTTGGGAAAAAAAATCACGCTATCCATGCTGGCACATAAAACCTAAGGATGTTCCATATTGAATCTAGTTTCGTTATGTAACTATTTATAGTATAGTAAATATTTATATCTATTTTTTACTGAGGATTTGCACCATGTTTATTTGGACTTTATTTGGACTTTGACACATTATTTATTATTTTCTTATTTTTATTTGTTCATTGTAAGTGGTGTTGTTTATAGTAACTAAAAATATATTATTTGGAAAAAGTCAAATTTGCTTCACTGTTCTATTATTTTGTAACATTTGTAATACCGTATACCGCGAAACCGTCAAACCGTGGTATTGTTTTAGACGATTATCATACCGTGAAAAATTCATACCGTTACAACCCTAGTGGAAACAGACATTATTGCCTAATGTACAGTTCTGAACTATAACACTCAATGGAAAGGAGCCATTGCAGGGCTTGATTGGTTGATTGGTTCTTGTCTGTGGCTGGGCTTTCTCTAGGTCTGTGGTCAGGGCTTTTCAAACTTATATATTTTTTGATTTGGTTTCATATTTCATCTGTCTGTTTTCTGGGCCTTTGTTGAGAGCAAATTTCTGAATCCACTATTCATTCATTCATTTTCCTTCAGCTTAGTACTTTTATTAATCAAAGGTCGCCACAACGAAATGAACCGCCAACTTATATGGCACATGTTTTAAAAAATTGATGCCCAGCTGCAACCCAGTAATGGAACAGACCCATATACTCTCACATGCACACACGCATACACTACAGCTACTTTAGTTTATTCAATTTACCTATAATGCAAGTCTTTGGACTGTTGGGGAAACCGGAGCACCCGGAGGAAATCTACTCGCAAACACAGGGAACATGCAAACTCCACACAAAAATGCCAACTGGCCCTGCCGGGACTTGAACGGGTGATCTTCTTGGAGTAAGGAGACAGTGCTAACCACTGAGCCACCGTGTCGCCCTGAATCCACTAATAACTCCATAATAAAAAGCCATATAATTTTACTCATACAACACATACATTTTGTTTTGTTTCTGCTTAAGCTCTCCCTGTTGTGTTGGTTGAAATGATTACAGTAGAGTATTTTGAGAGAATAAAAGCCACTCAAATGTTTTCTGATTGCATAATGTTGTGGAAAATTGCCAAAAATGCTTATTCTTACTAAGGAAATGTGATGCAAATACATGAGGATTCATCAATATTTATTTAAATGTGCTCAGCTTGGGACTTAATACCATTAAGCCTTTTACAGTATGTATTGCTGTAATTGCAAACAAGGAAGTGACGACTGATTATTTCTCTTGTTGTGTGGAAATACTTTCTATACCCGTTTATAACTGTAAACGATAGATCATCTATCAATATTACAGTCTGACCGAAAATGATCTTCTACCATGTTTGTTATCATTGTAAGACCATTGTAAGCCCTGGCTCCCACTGGCCCAATGGTGGAAAAGTGGTTAACAACAGGCATTTGTGATTGAAGACAAACTACCTGTGTTAAAGTGAGGTTTTAGCTGAAAATGCTGATTCTACAATAAGTGAACGGCTAAGCAGAATGTACTCGGAAATAAAGCATAACAGAAATGTGTGTAGACGTTAAGTCAGAGTGCATTTTTTGTTTGTTTTTTACACAGAAGCAACTCAGTAAACTGAATATATAATACTGCTTCATGGAGGGCTAATTTACTTGCTACTTAGTGACTCAAACATGCAAACCGGTAGAAACCTGTGCACCCTAACTCTTAGATGTTGCCAGCCTATTAAACTAGAACTGCCAATTTTCAGCCGGCTTGTGCAATTTTGTCTGCAATATCCATTACAAAGTGGTCTGTGGCCATTTTCTTGTCAGAATGTCAATCAATCTAAAGTATTATTTTTTTCTGTGAACCCTGCTACATTCAATTCAAAGGACAAACTTTTCCTTTTCTGCTGATTTAGTCTTACGAAAAATGCATTTGTTTACATGGTCAAATTAGATTCTTTGAAACCATTCTTCCAATGAAATTGATGTGTTTACTCCCAAATGTACCCCAGCGCATTTATAGTTCTGCATAATGCATCCAGCCTCATGTGCTGTGGACTCATTACTGAGGACAAACCCCATCCAAGACTATCACACTGAGGTTCGTCACACACCCTTAGTAAGTACATGCCTGAAGACAGCACCCGTTGCAGTGTGGGCTAATTAGAAAGCTTTCTTTAATGGGGTTAGTACAGCTGCCACTATGATGAAGTTACCCATGGTGCTCAGTACAGTAGTTTAATGGGCTCTGACTGGGGAACTGCTGGCGGATTAAAGCTTTGTGTGGCATTAGTGAGGGACTGTGTTCTCGAGGGCTGCACTCTATATGTTAATCATAATAAGGTTGTCAAGGATTGTTTCGCATTCAAGGAGATACAGGGATCAAAACTTAATGAAGGCATTAAAAGAATGGTTTGCTTTTTAACTTTTTAGAAATTAATGCCATTGTTTTCTCAGAGGCGCATCAAAAATGCTAAACAACCAGCATGTAGATGTACTTTAAATCAGTGGTTCTCAACCACCGGGCTGCGGTCGTTACCAATACATGTATTGATTGGTACAGGCACAGTCCCTTTAAGGGAAGTAATTTCACTCGGCAGCCATCTTTGAAACGCCTCTCGGGCAGTACGCTTGGGCATTCTGTTTGAATGGCGAAACATCAAATTCTCCAAAACTGCTTGCCAAGCTTACGA
This sequence comes from Danio rerio, assembly GCF_052040795.2. Classification (NCBI taxonomy): domain Eukaryota; kingdom Metazoa; phylum Chordata; class Actinopteri; order Cypriniformes; family Danionidae; genus Danio; species Danio rerio. The sequence continues at coordinate 3,882,116 of NC_141044.1, forward strand.
TTGAATTTCATATTACAAATCACCAATAAAATTTAACAATGACTGTCTCTTTAATTTCACTTCTAAACATCCAAATCACACAACATCTGCAGAAACTCACTTTTGGTCCAAGCTCCTTCCCTGGAGTATCGTCAGTATATAGTGATTGATGATTGGCTCCTGTACTAGAAGGTGGGCTTTATTTGCCATATAGCAATCCATGATTGGCTCCTGTACTAGTAGGCGGGGCTTTATTCACCAAAGTGACCGTTACACTTTTCCCTATTCAAAAAGATACGAGTGACACGTCTTGTGTATTCTTGTGTATTCTTGTGTATTCTTTGTGCAGTCTTTACCGGGCGGCATAAGAAATCATTAATTATTCCTGCTTTACTTATTATCAGTGTCTAAACAAACTTTTATTTAGAAAAAATCTTTAGTTTTTAAAAATGACCGTATTCTCTCGCTTACATCTCGGTCACTTGAGTGAAAATTGTAAAAACATAATAAAAGTAAAACAAAATCAATATCTGTGATTACTTCTAAAACATGGAGGTTGAAACAATCAGTCCATGAGAGAAACAGAACAATATTTACAAAGGATTTTTTTTTTTTTTTTTTTTAGCAAATTTAGTATTGTTAGCTTAAATTTGTACCACTGCTTGCAACATTTAACTAGAAGCCCACAGTGAAGATGATCATCAACACACTCAGTACTGCTTGGATTAAAGTTGATAGTGTTCCAAATAAAGCTCCATTTCTTGCATGCAACAGTCTTTAGCTAGAATTTCGTTCAAAGCTGTAAATAAAACTTTTGCACAAAATTGGAATATCGCATAAAAGACATGCGAATAAAACACCAGTTCCATCCAATAAGTCAAAGCGAACAAAATCATCACTTCCTGATTAACTGGCGCCAAATATCAAGAGTAGAAATGGAATTTATATATGTAGAAGACTCTGTGTGAATCTTTTCCTTATTTAATAAAAGACTTGCGCCTCACAAGACAAATGCCGACATACAATGAATGCGTGGAGGCGTTTGAATGCGTCAGAAGCAGAGCACAGATGCTTTTTTAATGCACAATACTTTTTTTAATGTGCATACTGGACATACTTTTCTTATCGAATAAAAAGTTTATCCTACTATGCGCATACATTTTTATGCGCATTTTCAAAATTCATTCATTCATCTCCAAAATGTGCATAACAATAAGTGAAAGGAAACAGAGCTACTGTTACTGGTTTTCCTTTTGTTTACATTTTTTTTCTGACTCTCAAATGGCCATTTTATGAAAAGTCACTTACATCTTGACCTACAACAAAATTAAAAAAGTGTACAATATCTTTAAGACCAAATAGATATTACAGACAACTAGGAAAGGTGGTTTCTAAGATTTCCTTAAGCATTTGGGAAATGCACCCCTGATCTCATAATGAACACAAAAGAAAAACAAGAATAAATATATTCTCTTTCCACAACATCAAAGAGAGCAAAACATTAAAAATACAAAGTCGTCTCACTGAGACACACACACAAAAACAACCTGCAAAAACCAAGAGGAAAAAATACAAAAAGAGTCCAAAAAAAAAAAGGTAGGAGGGAGAAAAAAACCTTCCCTGATAAATTCAGGGAGTGGTGAGGGAGGAAATCGCTTCCGCCAGTCATGCTTGACCGTGCTCCTTGGAAAGTACTTCCCCCCCATGCGTCGGGTCATGTGCTGAATAGAAATGAAGCCGCACTTCACCACTCCACTCATCCCCGTAATAGACTCTCTCTTGTGGTGACGGCCCTCTAATGAGTTCACTTTCCGCTATTAGGCTGGTTACGACTGCTAGCGCCGCGCTAACCCCTACAGGCTACGACACCTCACGTTCCACATTTACAGGCCTCTCTACAGTAATGCGGTTTCGAATTATGTCATATTATATTGTCTGTACATTGGTATTAGAAGTGTATTATCGTATGCTGATTTCCATTTGTAGATACAATTGTGGGTCCCTAGGGAATTAAAGGCCTCGACTAGACTCAGTGAAGGGAATGCTAAAGTACTCACACACACACACACAGTGGCATTATGGGTATGAATTTCCACAGTGTTCTCTGTTTGTTGTGATGCCTGCGAAAGCCTAGGGCTGGTCGCATGTAAAGCTTCACAAACATTCCTCATGAAAAATGAAAATCTCTAAGTAGGTCTATACTGTATAATGCATGCCAGGGCAGCTTCGTGGAGATTTATGACGCCGCCGTGGCCGTCCAAGGGCGAAACCCTGGGGCGAGGGAGAGGGATCCAGTCGCTGAGGGCACGAGTTGAGTGGTTTGGCTGGCTCTGCTTTGTCTCAACGGGTATGAGGAAGGGGATTTCATGTGCTTTAATCCTCCAGTTTACAAGACAGGCAGTTTACGGGGACATTGTGAATGGCTGTTTCCCTCCATTTAGCAAGCGTGCCGCACTCATTCCAGTTAGTTTAACGCTACCTCGGCTCCAAGAAGAAGGATTACACTTGAGTTCATGATGCTTTGAGAGGGGCTGCCTGGGTTTGTGCAGAGTTTGTTGGTGTGCCGTTCGGCAACCTGAACGCATCACAAGTTTCATTTTAATTTACAACAAAGAGGAAATGGATGGATGTGGCTGGGCTTTGGAGTTGACCTCATGCGCTTGGGTCTCCACTGAGATTATGAAATTTCAGAGCTGTGGTAGATGGAGGTCACGGCTAATAACAAAGTTATTGAAGAGAAACTGTGTAGGTTAACCATGTTGGAGATATATATACACTTTCATGACAAGCGCACATAGACCAAAATTGATTACCATGTGTAGAAAAAGGTATTAAAAACTTGACCTTTCTATATTTTGGTACCTGGCCTAATGCCTTAATAACTCATGTTAAATTTGTAAGTGCGATCGAGAGTGCGTAAGCCTGGGAGGTAAAGGCCACATTGCCATTTCAGAACAAACTCACACACTTTGCTAAATGTGTCTTTTATGTGCGCTAAGGCATGCAGAGGCAGCCATTTAAAATTCATTGTCAGCAAACATCAGAGGATAATGAATTTGCTGCGTGAACAATTTGTGAGCGGGCTGTTTTTTTGGGTCGGAGAACCAGACCCTGAACAAGTTATTAGCCTGCTATGAGATCTTACATTAAGACTGATGGCATTGCAGCGCAACAGGAAGAATAATCGCTAGAGAAAAGTTTTCAAGGCCTCTTGAACCATGGCCAAAACTCCTCAGGTGAGACCATGTTGTTTACAAAAGGCACAGGTTAAATCAAGAACAATGCTCAATGCAGATGCCATTTTGTTCTTTAACATCATAACATGAAAAAAATAACACAATAGAAAAGGTTAAGTTCATCTGGGGGCTTTTGTGAATGTCTTTCCTAATTAAGTTTCCCCATCACAACATTTGAGCTTCGCTACCAGCTCACAGAAAGAAGGAATGGGGGAAAAAAAATCCAATTCCATCACTGAAGAGCGTAACAATGGCTGCAGTGGCCGGTGCCAGACAAAAGCGAAATGAATTCACACTAGCTGAAGCGCAAAGACATTCTTTAACTTCCTATTATACCGCACCTCTGATATGTTGTGATCTCATTCTTGACAGGACGGTGCTATTCCAATCTGTGTGAATTCAGACACAGTGTCCTCAATAATTATGAGAGATGGGTACGATTGCCCCACAATGCATTCACTGCAGGCTAGCAAATACTATACAATGAAGTAAATAAAGAAGTACGCTCTGACCAATACTGGGCCACAATGAATGAGCTGGTTCACAAAACTGACTGCATTGCTTGTACAGCAGGGATGCCCAAACTCGGTCCTGAGGAGCCAGTGTCCAGCAGATTTTAGCTCCAACCTGCTTCAGCACACCTCCACGGATGTTTCTAGAAAGCCTAGTAAGAGCTTCATTAACTAGCCTAGGTGTGTTTGATTGGGGTTGGAACTAAACTTTGCAGGACATCGGCCCTCCAGGACCGAGTTTGGACACCCCTGTTCTACAGGTTAGCAGATGATGAGGCCACAAGAACCTAACTTTCAATGGAGCTCCTTCCACAGGGGCATTCATATCTATAGCAGACCTCATTGTGACAGCCTAAATATGGTTATACTATCCTATATATTCTAAGATTTGGTCAAGGAATGTGTGACCCTTATCAAGTAATTATGGTTAATATAAGCCAAGTGGCTAAATGTTAGTCTTGATACATGAATCTATCATTATTTATTGGCCAAATCAGGCATGTGCCTCACCCATCAATCTGAAGAACAATACTCTGAATGCTTTGTGGTACAAGACCGAAAGGGGACTTCATCAGCTTTAGAAAAGATAAGTATGAATGGAAGAAGTGCACACTGGGTAATTCTTTTGATTAATTACATCAAGCAGACATTCGGCAGACTTATTGTTTCATGCCCGTTGCACCATCTTCCCTCCCCACCATCATAATTATTATTGTGTTCCTCCTGGTGATGTTTTCAGGGGCTATAATTCAGCAACAAATGTCTGTCAGAGATATGTCTTCATAAGCCTTGACACGCTGGTTTGAGTGACAGAATGTCTTATACAACAGGAACAGAACCTCGAAATTCATACAGAATGTGGCCAATGGACAGAAAGAGAAGAGCAATGTGTTCTGGGTAATAACTATGGCTTAGGCCTACAGGTATGGCATCAACTGTCAAATTCACCAGTCAGTTCACAGAATGCCAGAACTTTCTGGCTTGTTGAAACTTCTATAGAGGAATCTATTTTCTGTAGCCAACAGGAAGAGCTTATTATATAGACAGATATGGTGTGTCACGATTTATGTAAAGGCTTGGATGATGTAAATAATTGATTATTAGCATTTGGTACAAATACAAGCATGTTTAATAGAATAGTTAAAAAATTTTTGATGTCTGTGTTATCGGATCCATCCTTTCCAGGTGTTAGATTCCTTGCTAATAAGCTGATGAAATGTGCTTGATTAGGAAGGCTTTAAAATTGTGCTGTTGGTACAACTCAAGGAGCAGGGTTGGGGAAACTAGTCACTCTATTAGTCACTATATGTTTTTTGTAGATTATTCATTGACTTTCCTTTAGCTTAGCCCCTTACTTTTTAGGGGGTAATGAACTGCTAACTATTCCAGCATATGTTTTAAGCAGTGGATGACCTTCCAGACATAACCCAGTACTGGGAAACACCCATACACTCTCACATTCACACATGCACTCAAACACTACAGCCAATTTTGTTTACCCAATTCACCTATATTATGTCCTTGGACTGTGGGGGGAAACCGAAGCACCCGGAGGAAACCCACGCAAACATGCAACCCATGCAAACTCCACATAGAAATGACAACTGGTCTAGTTCGGACTCGAACCAGTGACTTTCTTGCTGTCAGGCAAAACTGCTAACCTCTGAGCCACCTCTTAGAGATCATCAATGCATTGAAAAAGACCCATGGGGCACCACCTAACATCCCTAGTAAGAGGAATACTTATTATATTAAAGGTAAAATGGTAGCCTAGCCCACCACAGGTTGTGCTCATGATTCTGGTATTTTTCCATTGGTTTGTGGTTGTGTTGACCAGGGTGAATTGCTCTAGCAGAGCTGGTTGAACAAAAACATCATGCTTGTTTAGTTACTTAAGAACTCTCATAAGGACACAAACACACAAAAGTCCAAAACATAGCAATGTGATGACCCAGCACGGTCACCCACACTTTCAATTTCTTGTCTCCACACAATTAACACACCTAGATCAATGGATATCCCATTTTCTACAGCATCCTGGGAACAATTAGGGATTAAGCACCTTGCTCAAACTGTGGATAACCAATGTGGAAGAGAGTGCTATTCATTTAATGCCCCCACCTGCAGCTTCTCTGGCATTGGGAATCAAACCTGCAACCTATCAGTTATAACACCCACTCCCTAACCATCTGGCCACAACTGAATCCTCACATTCTGGTGTTTTGTTTGATTTGTTATGTTACCATCAACCAAATACAAGAACATGACTGAAGAATAGACAGCCTTGCTTGCACCTGGCTTGAGTTCTGGAAAAGCATGATCTTGATGTGTATTTGTGTAGCCAGGGGTGGGTGGATTTGACATGAGACAGTGATGGAGGTTGGAAGCTGGTACTGAAGGTCAGAGAGTGCTTGCAGGAGGGGCATTGGGTTGGCGCTAGAAAAACAACAACAGAAAGACTTGGAAGGCAGCGTGAGGGACACAAGGGAAATGTGTGTGCGTGAGTATATACGCCAAGTGCTGTGTGTATGTTAAGGGGATCTAACACAAAATGACAACAGGAAGGTAACGTTGAGGGTATTAGAATTCCAAGGACGTGCCCGTTTTTGCACAAGTGTCTAAATGTAAGAGTTTCAAAGTCTCAATACATTTATTACATTTTTTAATTGTTGAATACTTGGCATACCTGATAAACAGAGTGGAAATTAGGGGTGTCAAAATTAATTGTTTCTTCGATGCACTGTGATGCAGAAGCGGACATTTCTGTATCGGTTTAGTAATAATCATAACCGGTTACTATGTACTGACGTCATTTATCTCCTATGCGCTCTTACATTTACAACACTCAGGCAACTCAGGGCCGGCCCGTGGCATAGGCACCATAGGCAAATGCTAAGGGTGCTGTGTATCCAGGGGGCGCCAGAAATGAGCGCGGTTCAGTTGGTTTTGTTTTCGATTTTCCTGACACACATTCAGTTATAGACGGCATTAACTCAAAAACCTGTGACCCTAAAAAGATCTAAAGTGTGTTTCCTACAAAAAGACAAAGCTGGTTATGTTTCACAGCTGTCTTTCTTTTTTTTTTCGCTCAACTTTACAAGCACTGCTCCATTTAAGCCCCTCGCAATATGTGTTTAGCCGAGAGAGCTCGCGCTGAGAGGAGCTCTCAGTAAGGGACCGTCGGAAAAGTGCTTCTTTTTTTCATTTTTTCGTTTTTCTGCCCCGCTCAGCGCAAGCTCTCCCTGTTGCGAGGGCTTAAGTGTGTGTGTGTGTGTGTTTGTTTGTTTGTTTGGTGCTGTCTATGTTTGTGTATGTGTTTGAATGAGAGACAGTGCGGTGCTGTGTGTCTGTCTGTTTATACAGACAGCTTGTTATAGCCTATGCCATAAAATATAACACTGTATATAGAAAGCATCGTCAATGCAACGTGATATCGAATTGAACCGAATCGAAGGCATGATAATCGTAACCGAACCAAACCGTGAGACGAGTATAGGTTCACACCTCTAGTAGAAATTGTCACATATTTTACAGAAAACTTTTACTGCTCTGTTTTATATCTTTAGACCTAGCTCTACAATACAAAGGCAGTAACTGTCTACTGCAGACACCTATTCAAAATCTACTTGTCTGATCCTGACAAAGAACCACTGTCCCATATGAAGGTGCCACTTGACTATAATGCAGAGAGACATCCAAGAACAGAGAAATCTAAAAACAGCGAGAGAGACGGTATACTTCCTTTCACAAAACTTTCAAGAACAAGACAGACAGCTTAAAATTAGATTTGTACAAATGAGTGAATGTTTTCTTTGTGCCACCATGATGCCAGGCTGGCAAGTCACAATTAAGAGTCCACACATATGTGCTATTCTGGTCCTTAAAACGGCTTTACAGGATATGTGTTTCCTGTTCTATCAACCACCATCGACACAAAGTTTAATTACTTCGAGATATAATATCACACCCTGTAAAATCACCTTCATTGTATAATTCATGGTCATAGCAAAATCAGCCTAAGACATGCCACTCAGCAAAGAGCCTTGCGACTAATAAGTGAAATGAGGTTTTATTAGCACATCAAGCTAAGATTGAACACCTGGCAGGACATTTTAGTTTCATGCCTGTGAAGTGACACATCTAGCAAGTGTACCTTAAATTCAATACGGTGGAAGTTAAAGATACGATTTCATGACTCCTAATCATGTGGAACTCAATAAAACAATATTTAGCTGCATGTTTTAAACATTTTGAATAGGAAATCAGCGATTCAACGCAACACCTGCCTCCTTCAACAGCTCCACAAATGACTGCAAATATCAATGTGTCTTTGTTGTGTTATGATTACCCTCTCTAATCTGATGGGGTTTTGAAAAACGTCCCCTCATCTCCAGCGCTCTGATTTGAGGAATTGGCCGCCTCCAACTGTGTTCTGGCTTGTAAGGCTCATTTGAGCTGAAGCAATAAGAGTTGTAATCAGAGCTGGAATAACACTGAATTTGGGGCTGAGATGTGAGGTTAATTTCGCCAGTGCCACTTGAAAGTCAGCAGGCTCCTTCTTAATTAATCTAGCATGACTTCCAGCCTCAGCGAGCAAATCCTCCCAGCCACGTGTCGACAAGCCCCACGCGCTTGAGAATCAACTCGGGCTCGGAGAGGGCACAACGGGGAGGTGTAAATTACCACAACTGGACCACTCACATCTGTACCATTCTGACATTCACTCACTATTCCAATTTGAGCGGAAAAACAAGATTCTGTGAGCAAACTAACAGGAAATTAAAAGGAAAGGCATGCTTCATGTAGCTTACATTCTTTTTCCAGCCCTTTATAATAGTTGCTTGCCAGATACAAAAGAACCCAGTCTAAAATAGAACCCAGCTCGTGAATGAAAGTTAAGACAGACTGTACAACATCTGAACTTAGTCTGATGGCCTCTTGGATGGAGCTTGGCCAACAAAAGCTGCAATGTCCAGAACCTTCTGCCATACATTTGAAGGATTGGGTGTCCATAAAACTAATGGACAATGTACAGTGAGCAGTTCGGTTTAGTAAAGCACAGTATGGTATGCATTTATTTCTACTGTCAATGGTACTAAAATAGTAAACCTTACAGTACCGCTTTGACATACTTTAGTATAGATACCCAGCACAACAGTCCAATCCCAGAAGGATGCAAACATCCCATTCAGCTTTTTTTTTGTGAGCAATAAGGATGCTGATCACAACATTCTGGTATAGAATACACCTACAAAATAAAGGTTTTATTGGTAGTTGAAATGCAAAGGTGACCTGTACCTTACCGAACCATGCTGTACTGTACTGAACTGTAGCACTCAGAAATGGGATTGGGCCTTATGCCTTATTTACGCTGTCACTTTGTGCTACACGTTCTACCCCTTCTTCATTTTCAGCGCATTCATATGAAGGGGTAAAGGTGTCTACTTCTCTTTTGTTTGTAGTGTTAAAGAAGTAGACAGAGAATGGTTAGAAAGCCCTTCAAGCAAATTTTTTTAAGAAATCCCACTCGTTGTAGTATGTGAAATTTCCCAGCATACAGCAACAACATGACTATTAAAACAAAGATCTTTTAAACAAGGAGACCAGTGTAGTCATAGTGTCTAATTTCTTCCATTCCTACCTCTAATTTCTTTAAGTATATCATTGTTTAACACATTTTAGGGAACAATCACTGCAAGCAATGTTGGGTTCCACATAATCGAATTGTGTTGGAACAACATAAATGACTTAAGTTAACTTTTAGCAAATTTAAGTCAATTAAACAAAATAATAATTATGTACGAGCCTCCTTCATTCAGCCTCTTTACTCTACTTTCGTGGATATGGAAACAGTGTTGTACGCACTCCAACAAAGACATCCGTAAGCCTTCATATTTAATTTAGCTTAAGTGCAAAGATTTGCTTAAAAACTATTTCTAAATTCAGTTCTAATTTCCAGCAAATTAATAAATGAACAATAATAAGGAAGTGTGGTCAGAGTTATATCCAAACACATGTCCAGTTGTTATGCACCATATGGTGATGCAGACATCTCCAAAACCCCACAGGTGGACAAATTAAACAAAAATAAATATGCATATAATAAATAATACTGCTAATAATAATAACAACATTATACAAATGCAAATTGTCTTGAATAAAAAAAAGGAAAAAAAAAGAGTCATGGAGGCAGTGGCTTTTATGTTTATGTAGAAAATATACATTTTTGTAACATTTTAATCCTTTTTTTTGCATATGTAAAGAAGATATTTGTGTACTGCTGCACATCCTGTGCGTATTAAGCAATGTGTAAGCATTTGGACCTCCATAGGTGCAAAACTAGCTCTGCGGTGGACTTTAGTCCAGCTTTTAGTTGGTCAATGGAACGGTCTATTTCAGTTGTTCGAAACAGCAAATCACCAACGATGCACCTTAACACATCTCCTTTTTAGACCAGTACACCTGTGAGTCCACAAAGTGGTGCAAATGGATTTGCTATTTTAACAACATGGCGCAAAACGTGAAAATTACAGTTGCGATGGTCTGAAAGTAGCAACAAATCGCACGAAACACATCTTGCGCCCGCTATGTAATAGGGCCTTTTATTTTATGACCATTAAAATTCTGACTATGCAAGAAATTTGTTGCCTTTGAATTGAATAGAAATGTCACATGCCTCAGAGATTAGTGTTCATATTTATTTGAATGTTTTTGTGATCCTCTAAATTTAACTGTGTCAATGTCAGAATAAAATATTTAAAGCTAATATCTATGTAACTCGTTTAGGTAAATAAAGTATGCATACATGTGGATTAGCACACAGACATCCTATAACACTTACACGCTAACAGTCATTTCCATCAGCCAACACAGCCAGGCTTGCCAAACAGGTGCGGCATTATAACAATCTGTGAACCGCAACACCTCTGTTGGCCTGAAATGTGATTTAATACTCACGCACAGACGCACACACACAGCCAATCTCTTGCCAAACCAGCCCCTTCAGGAAGAGCAACAGTGTCAATGTCAGAGCTTCATTCTGGAGTCTGTAATGGGCGGACGGCTTGCTGACACTGCCATGATCACACTGTGCGACGGTGACCTGGAAAGGCATAGAGGACAGCAGAGAGGGAGGGAAAGAGGAGCCTTCACAAGACACCGCTGACCTGATCCCACCTCAGGGCCTCAGAGGAGGCTTGAGTGACTAAACAGCCTTCATTAGGATAAATACTGACATGGACACAGCAGAGGAAAACACCTGGTAATAATGAGGGAACTTGTGTATTGAGCAGTCTGAGGTTTTATATCAGAGCCCAGAGATCTCCATGCTGTAAAAAACAATGGAAACCATCATAGAAACTGCAATGATGTACTACTATGATAGGAAGCACAAACTAGTGTGAACATTCACAAGTCTGATGTTAGCATGTTGCTAAGCTAATGACTGTTAGGAAACTACAAACACAAATAAACATACACATTTATGAACCTGATATTAGCATGACATTAGCATTAAACATATTGCTACTAAGCTAAAGAGTGTTATGAAACTAAAGATACAAAAACAAACAGTCATAAGTTTTATGTTAGCATGTTGCTAAGCTAATGAGTGTTGAGAAACTACAAACACAAACAAACATGCAAAGTGTCTGACATTAGCATGTTGCTAAGCGAATGATTGTTAAGAAACTACAAACACAAACAAACATACATTCATGAGTCTGATGTTAGCATGTTGCTAAGCTAATAAACGTAGGGAAACTACAAACACAAACAAACATAAAGATTTACGAGTCTGATATTAGCATGTTGCTAAGCTAATGACTGTTAGAAAACTACAAACACAAACAAACATACACATTTATGAGTCTGATATGAGCATGAAGTTACCATTAAATATATTGCTGCTAAGCTAAAGAGTGTTATGAAACTAAAGATACAAAAACAAACATTCATGAGCAGTATTTGTCAAGTCTTGGTCTTACATTCGGGTCTTCTGCAGTGTTTGTCAAGTAAGTCAAGTTATTATTTGTTGCTCTTACAACTGGGATTGATGGCAAGACTTTTGTCAGGTAGTGTACAGTTTAACAAAGTGACATTTACTGACATTTTAGTAGTCTGAAGTCATACAATGTATAAGAAATAATATATAGAGATTTAAGTAAATTAGCAGACAATGTACTGGCAGCTTATTACAAAGTTTTTGCACTATAATATACAACGTCAACCCAGACAATACAACACCTTAAATGGTTACAATTTTTAATAAAAATCACTTTTTTTTTACTTTTCAAGGTTGAAAGTTGCTGGAAGAATGCTGAAGGTCCCATAAAGCAGTGCAAAAGCATAAATAATTGGGGAAAACTAAAAATAAATGAATCACAAAATACAGAAAGCTGCTAACTTATGAGTATTTTCTACAGTGCAGTAGCAATGTATTTCAGCATTGTCAGAATTGATGGCAATACAGTTAACTGTAACCCATTAATATCAACCTGTATCCAGAGAGAAAAGAGAAAACACCAATGTATTCACAGGACACTATTATGTGTTGTCGGTCATCTAAATAAAGCATTATTGCAAGCTTTTATCAGATATCAGTAGTAATTCACATCATCGCCAGTAAAATGAAGATAAATCTTTCCCTTCACTATTGTGTTTCTGTGCCTCCTGAGAAGCAAACGCACTTTAGTTACCATGCACAAAAACTAGCTCAAACGACTGTAATTCAGCATTTTAGCTCGTTTCTGACCTAGAAACATAATTCATTAGTGGATACCAAACAAATAAATCAGACGTTCGAAAAGTGACTTCTGAAAGGCATCAGAATGGGTGACGTTGGCTCTAAATCTTCACTCACACTCAGGTGTGGCTACATGTGCGAATCAGGTGCTAAATTTGGAATTAGCTGCTCAGTGGCTAACAGCACATACATCACACTAATGCAGTTCTGTCATCCTCTGCATCCTCTTAATCAGAGCACATCTGTGTTCAGATGGCACAAACACTCGCCGAGAAGGTAAACAGGGCTGCCGGTCTATGCCAGCATTTGCACTGGACTGGACTTTAACTCGCTTTTCCAAATACACTTTCAACATTTACACTATATTCATTATAAACATTCCTTACGGCTTATATATGTTTCATGTCCAACTTAAAAAAAGAAAGCATCAGAAGAAGAACAACATAAAATTTCTAAGATGTATATATATGAATTTTTATAGGTCGCTGTGTACGCTTTTTCATATCTCAAATTTCTCTCGCGAGTGCCATTACCATCTGCAATCCACCGAGGCAGCTGTTGACTGACTGACTGACTGACCAGTCCCCCCATGCACTCCCCTTCCCTAAACCCAACTGTGAGTGTATTAAAAGCACTGATTGACCTCCGCTCTGCGCCTCAAACCCTTCAACATACATGGCGAGCCACTGGACAAACTGGCAACAGTGGGAAAGGGCTTTTGGCCATTTCCAGGCTGATTTCAGCCATTTCCAGCACGGTCTTAACTGGTCAGGCTGGAAGATGACCAGCTCCACCAGCCTGGACAGGCTGGGAGTCAAACCAAAACCAGCTGTGTCTAGTTTAAACATGTCTGGTCAAGGTGCTTTTAGCTGGTCATAGCTGGTCATTTTTTTCCAGCCTAACAAGCTAAGACGACGCTGAAAATGGCTGAAACAAGCCTGGAAATGGCCAAACCCCCTCTAAAACAGGCCTTGTCGACAGATAAAACCAGCTAACCAGCCTAGGCTGGTTTAAGCTGTTTTTTTTTTTTGTTTGTTTTTTTTGGAGGAAAGGCACAATTTTATTGTGAAATATAACTTTAAAATATCAGTCACATACTCCTTTAGAAATGATTTTAATATGGTAATTTGCTGTTCGAAAACAAACATGAAATGAAGCACAACCTAGTGTACACATTCATGAGTCTGATGTTAGCATGCTGCTAAGCTAATGACTGGTAAGAATCTACAAACATGATCAATGAGTCTAATATAGTAGCATTAAGTTAACATTAAACATACTGCTGCTAAGCTAAAGATTGTTATGAAACTAAAGACACAAATACACACATTCATGAGCCTGATGTTAGCATGTTGCTAAGCTGATGAACGCTGGGAAACTACAAACAAACAAACGTACACATTTATGAGTCTAATATTAGCATGAAGTTAGCATTAAGCATACTGCTGCTAAGCTAAAGATTGTTATGAAACTAAAGACACAAATACACACAATTATGTGTCTGATGCTAACATGTTGCTAAGCTAATGACCGTTAGGAAATGACAAACACATTTATGAGTCTCATATTAGCATGAAGTTAGCTTCAAGTATATTGCTGTGAAGCTAAAGATTGTTATAAAATTAAAGACAAAAATACACACATTCATATACCTCATGTTAGCATGTTGCTAAGCTAATGGCTGTTAAGAAACTACAAACACAATCAAACATACACATTTATGAGTCTAATATTAGCATAAAATGAGCTTTAAACATATTGCTGCTAAGCTAGAAAGTGTTATGAAACTAAATACACAAATATAAACATTCATGGATCTTATGTTAGCATGTTGCTAAGCTAATGATTGGTAGGAAACTACAAATGCAAACAAACATACACATTTATGAGTCTGATATTGGCATGGAATTAGCATTAAACATACTGCTGCTAAGCTAATTAGTGTTAGGAAACTAAAGATACAAATACACACATTAAATAGTCTCATGTTAGCATGTTGCTATGCTAATGCCTGTTAGAAAACTACAAACAAACATGCGCATTTATGAGTCTGATATTGGCATGGAATTAGCATTAAACATACTACTGCTAAGCTAATTAGTGTTAGGAAACTAAAGATACAAATACACACATTAAATAGTCTCATGTTAGCATGTTGCTATGCTAATGACTGTTAGAAAACTACAAACAAACATGCACATTTATGAGTCTGATATTAGCATCTTGAACACTACTGTATAAATGTAACAAACACATACAGCTTCCAAAACGGACCTCACTCATAAGCTTTATGTCATGTCATTATATTTTGTTAATGGATTCCACAAATAAACTCACAGTTCTCCTCCAGACTGGACGCATAAAAAGTCATTGTCAGTTTTAGGTCACGTTATGAAGCGGCAGCGCTTCCACTCTGAATTAGCATTTCACATATTACCATGTCACCAAATGTCCTCTTTTGTTTTAATGGGAGCACAATTTGCCGACCTCAGACATCATTTCACAGGTATCTGCAGCGGAAATGGAAAAAGGTTGGCCCAGTGACTCCAACTTTGTTATAAGCTAATGGAAACATTGCGCTCTATTTTACTACCGCGACCACTGTGCATTCAACCTTACGGGTCTCAGAGCGCCCGAGCCGGAAAAAAACACTGGTTCACACTCAATCTGTGGATGTGGTTTAGACCCGTGGGCATTGTCATGCAGTTATAGTACAGTTACAACGCATGGCTGACCTTGGGCTAGTTAGCATATAGCCCGGCTAGCATTTAAAGGTCATTTCAGTGGCCACAACATTGTTGTTATAATGGAAAGTGGCTCCATTCATCTATCAAATGAGATTCTGCACCTTTTACATGGATTGTGTTTTACCGCACCAACACATTTGTCATGTAATGCGAAAGCAAAGGCATCAGATGCGTTTTACAGGAAAATAAATAAATAAATATTAAACTATCAGGCAGGTAAAAGTGACAGTGGTTGACAAGAGAAGGGAATTCACTGACAGTTCAAAGGCATGTTCTGCTAGACGGATATTTCAGTGTCAGCAACTAAAGCTTTGAGTAAACCACTGAATGTACTGGCTGTATTATCCCACGGAAGCAGCCTTTTCCAGGCTGGATTCTCATTTATGTGCTACTCTGAAACTGCTTTGAAACCTCAGTCATGAATGTGGAGTTGGTCCTGATAATAACAGGCCAGTACAGTGCTGTTGTGTGCTTGGTGGAACATACTGAAAGATGCATTGGTTGTAGGGCTGCACGACATATCGAAGAAGAATTGTTATCAAGATAATAGCATATGCAATATTCATACTGCAAATATTTAAGGATGTACTACAATGACAATTGTGGTCTAAAACTGAAAATTCTGGATGTACATGACTGGAAACCGAGACCAAAAAATTATCATTTGTAATGAGCTTTAAATTTTATAAAAAATATGATCAAAATTATATATAAATATTTATCAATTTAACTCAATAACTTATACTGACAATAAATAAATAAAATGACCACATTTTTTGACAGTGAACGAGTGGAGAGGCATCAGTTTACCTGTGTTGTCATGCTTTTGTTTTTTAACAAGCAAATATAAATAGCTCTTCTCTTAAGAAATTGTAATGATCACCAGCGATCAAGCAGCTGCAGATGGACTACAAGTCATGCACCGCTTACACGCACCTGTTCCGAATTCCAGTGATTATACACACACACAGACACAGCTGAAGCTCATTTATCCATTCATTACCCAGACTTTAGAGAGCACTCACACACTCCTGTGCAGAGTCTTGTTCTACTGTCACTGTGAACATTACGACACGTTTTCCTTGCCTTGCCGTGTTTTTGACCCTCGCCTTTTTTGTTTGTTTATGTTGTATGCTGCCTGGCTTTTGACCATCCGACTTTTTAAAGACTATGACTCTGGATTTCCTGTGTACATCTGTCTGCCCCTGTGTTGACCGTTGCTTGCCTGACCATTCTCTGTTGATTAAACTTGCATTTGGATCTGCACTCCCTTGTCAGCGTTCCACATTACAGAGATGTTATATCCAGTGGGCAAATTACAGTGGGTTTTGGGGGGATTGACCCCCCTAATTAATGCTCGATCCCACACTGAAGGACATCAAAACACGTGTGGAATGTTTAAATAGTTTGTTCTGTATCCTATTTAAAAATATTGATAATTAATTTAAATAAGTAATATACATCTACATTTGAACAACCCTATAATGGTTCATACCATTGTGAATGCATAAGTCAGTCTATGGGGAAAATATTTATTCATCAAGTCTGAAACTTGCAGATCTAGAGCACCAATAGACACTAAGTGTTCACAAGACACTTTTCTTGTAGAATTGTTGTTTGTGTCTACATATAAAGTAAAATTAAATGCATAGTTTGATTAGGCCTAGCTAATCAGAGGTTATTGTAGGTCAAAATACACTAAATATCCCTTAAATCACTGAAAATGAATCCTACTGTGTAGATAATAAGAAAATGTTGTGTTTAGTAATGGTCATTGCTAAATTAAAGGCACTTTTTTCAATATTTAGATTATTCCAACCCTGAGATTCTATCATAACAAATACATACTTTCACGGTAAGCTTATTTATTCTGCTCTCATATGGTACATAAATCTCAATAAAACATGACACTTATGATTGGTTTTGAGGTCCAGAGTCACATATAAAACAGAAAGGCTGTCAAATAAAGCTCTCATAATGCACTCTTATTACTTTTATTGGCCACAGTGGCTCCATTAAGAACCTTTCAGGGTTTTCAAGTTTCAATTTCAGGCTTTACAAGTTTGTGTTTTTTAAAAGAAAAGAAGGTATGCTGAATGGTTGGTAAAGTAAGTTGCTGAAATAGAGCAAGTAAAAGGAGTTAAACCTATTTACCCAAAGCTTTGTCTACTGAATGAGGATAGCTATCAAATCAAACTGCCCAATTATTCATATAAAACTGTATTACTGTACAATGTAAAAAGGTACTTTAGATGTTAAAATGTCTAAAAGCTTCTTTTGGAACCAACATTTGTGCCCTTGAAATCCTTTTTTAGCATATGAAGCATGATAAAGGTACGCTACTGAAGGTTTTTTAATAAAGAAATAAATTTAACTACAATAAACTAAAACAAACACTGAAGATTCATTTAAATCATTTTCAATACACACTCAGGCCCCGTTTACACCAATACGTCTTAGTTTTAAAATGGCATTTCAGAAAAAAAAATGATGCACTTTCAAACTGGCGTTTCACCTAGAATTTCTTAACAGCCCTTTATCCACACTATACCGTTGAAAACGCACATCATGTGACAATACACACACACTCTGGCATGCACTGCAGCATATGCATCTGAGTTCCAGGCAGTCAGCAGGTGCTTTGAGCACAAAACCTCAGAGAGCAGTGCACGTCGGACAGTTTATCAAGGATGTACCGCTGGATGGCGTCTCACTATAGTTGTTCAACGTGATATTTAATTAAACTTGTCTCTATCTAACAACTCAGTTACTTAGTTATTTAGATTGGTTGGTTTCTGTTGTTTGTGCACCTTTTATACCAACAAGGTTGTCGACATCATTACACCGACACAGATCACTCTGCCTATTCATGCCAGAGTCCTGCAGAAAAAAAGTGATCGACAGGTGGTAATTTGTGTGTATCTCTATTTATTTATGATTTGTTATGGGTAAAACAAAGACCATGTGGGTCAGGTAGTTGAAGCGGTAGGCTACAAATAATGAATTCATTATGAATTTGTTAACTATTCATAAATAATTGATTAATATTTTTTTATTATTATTATTATTAATAGTTAATTACGACGATGATACTATCGTCCATCGTACGATGTCAAATTGGTCGACATCACCCAAGCCTACTAGTAAGTACACTAAACTTCCACCAAACCCATTTTCAGACCCTCATAATGTTCTGCTTTCAGATAACAGCCGCATTGCAAAAGATTTATCTTTTATATTTTTATCTCCATTTGCAGGCTCTTTAGAAGTTGTTCTGGGTATTTCATGAAATTTAAGAGTGTATAACAAAGTCTGTGAAATGCAATATTCCACATAATGCCAATTTACACACTTTCTGTATTTGATGCCAAGTAAGGTAACCAAACTTTCAGTGAGTGATTGGATGGAGGGCATCTGGACCCTTTTTAAAATCCCAGGTGATTGTGAAACCCTCCGATCATTATGCAGTTCTGATAGGGGTTGAGAGGGCTGGGCATCTGCCAAAAAGCATCCCGATGCTTTTCCCCACAACAGCACGCCAGTCACTGCATATACAAGATGACAAATTACCCTCAGACGGCGGTGGCCTCCCCATCACAGCCACCTCCAGATGGACTCAATTAAACTATTAGCCAATGAGTGGGGCCTGATGACTCCATTAGGAAACATTTTGGGCTTAAACAAACTGACTCAATCAAATGCATTCTGCAGAAAAAAAAAAAAAAAAAAGACCAACGAAACCTGCCAATGTCCAGGCAGTGCTGCTGTACCATACCTGAATTGGTTAAATGGTTTAATCTACAGTGTAGAGTAGGGGGAACAATTGAAACCTTTTTTTTAAAACAATTTTTCTATAATAGCAAACTTCATAACATTACTTAATTGTAATAATAAATAAAGAAAAATAATACAAAAAATAATAATGAACAACAAATAAAAATAAACAAAAGTAAATAACATTTTTTTTATTTAAGTGTAAAATACAATTTAAAAATGTTAAATATAATAATGATAATGACAATAAAAAATAAATAAACAAAAACAAATAAATAATATATAAAAATTTAAACTAAAAACAAACTATAAACTAAAAACAAATAAGTAAATAGTAATAAAAATAAAATTAATAAAATGTATTTTTTAAAATATACTACTAATAATAAGATAAATAAATAAACAAATAAATAGAAACAAAATCAATTGAAAAAAAACTAAAATATTAAAATAAAATAAAAATAAACAAATAATTAAAAATAAACAAATAAATAGAATACTAATAAATAAATAAATAATAAATATAATAAAATAAATTAATTAATTAAAATAAATTAAAAGAAACATTTACAGATGTTTTCATTTTTCCATTACAAATACCATAAAAACACAGGTCATCAAATTAAGAATTAAAACAAGTCCTTTTTAATGTGCATGTTAATAATTTCTAGTGATTTATTGATTTTAACATGTCATCAATAAAAGGCAAAAAAAAAAAAAAAAATATATATATATATATATATATATATATATATATATATATATATATATATATATATATATATATATATATATATATATATACTAATAAAGACCCAAAGGACCATTACAGTTTACATTAAAACCATTTGTTTCCAATTTATCTATTAAAACCATGTGAACTTCTGTAATAGTTTCTATTTTTGTTTCTTCATTGGGGACACTAGTCATTCCTTTTTACAACATGTAAATATAAGTGCACTAATTAATAAGGCAACTGATATATTTTAATAAATAGGAATAATACTATAATATTAAGCCAAACACAAGAAGTCAGTGTGTTACAATTATCCTCTTTGTTGTGATGACTGTAACAGGGTTTTCGTGCCACAATGAACAATTTTAAAAAAGTTGTATTAACCCATTGTGTCTTAAAAGTCGTCCTAATGGCTTAGAAATAATAAGACTTCACTGCAGTAGTATCTAATAATGTTACTTTTTCTATATAGTTTACTTTTTTTTTTACATGACAGATACATTAAAAGAGCAAAAAAAAATAGGCATATATTCTAGAAATAAATAAATTGTAGTAATTTAAATGCATAATTCACATTATTAATATGTATAATACATTATTAAGGTAATGGGTGCTAAACAGTTTTTAACCAATCCTTAATAAAATACAACAATATATAGTAATATTAACAGAAAAAAAAAACGAAGAGATTCATTGTATTTTTACCTTGTTTAGGATTTTAGGAGTGTTACAAAATACTAGTCCGCCATTCCAAACATAGCTATGGCATTTTTGCAATATATACAGGTTTGCACAGCATTTGTAGTAGCCTGAAAGCGAGGTTTTCAAGTAGGCGAGAGGGCCCTCTGTGGTGGCGGAGAACAATAATTTAGAGTGAAATACGTGGAGATGGGAATCTGGAGTGGCTCTCTGCGCTCTCTCCCGGGCCCCGTTTATCTGTCATCACCTTAGCTGTCCCATATATTCAGGCACAGAGTCAATGCAATTCACTGACACCATCATTCACTTCAGGGCTCTCTAGTGCCAACTGCCTGTGAGAATCAACCTCAGTAACACGGCTTTAATTTATAGGACATGAAAGAGGGGATAAACACCAAACCAAGGCTATAAACTCACTTGATCTATTTGAACGGAAAGATAGTGCCGGAAAGGTGTAGAGGCATTTAACATCTCCGCGAGCAGTAATTACTAAACAAAAAGGTCTTTTGGGGTGAATTATAATGTAGATGGTTAAAGGTCAATGGGATGAGCTATTGACCTCAGTTATATTTCTGAAGCAGGACAAAATACAGCTTACCGCTACTCAGCAATAAATATGGACATATAAGAAGTGATTTATAAGCAATAGGTTAACATTTTTTTTCAGCTTGGTGGTGGTGGTCTTCAGCTCGGTTTAACAAAAGCACATCCAATAATACCACAGACAACATCACCCAGCTTTGCTCAGTAAAGATGCCATAGACTCTCTCTGGAAACAAGATTAGTCCACAATATAAAAGGCATCTCTTTTAAACTGAAAGGGTTAGTTCACCCACAAAGTACATTTTTGCAATCATTTAGTTCACTCATGTTGATACAAACTCATTTTAGACAAGGGCTTATTACACTTTTCCACACACTTACAGTGATTGGACATAAACTTTATGCTGTCAAGCTTTTAAAAGGACATAAATGCACCATAAAGCGTCATAAAAACTGTTAAGAATAAATTAGAAGCCATCAGCTTGGCATATGACCTAAATCATGAAGAGATCATGAGAATTTTTGAATATCTATGATTTGTTAAGAACCAGACTGACCACATCCTCAAGTTTAGCCTAAGTCCCTTTAAGGCAAGCCATTTCACTCGGCGACCATCTTTGAAACGTCTCTCGGGCAGTATGCTTGAGCATTCTGTCTGAATGGGGAAACATCAAATTCTCCAAAAAAATACTTGTCAGGCTTACAAATCACTTTCATATTAGGTATCACCAATAAAGTTACACAAACTGTCTCGTTAGTTTAATTTCAAAGTGTTCAAATCACACAAAATCTGCAGAAACTCACGTCTTGTCCAATCATCTCGCCCAGAGAATGGTCAGTCTATAGCAGGGGTCACCAAACTTGTTCCTGGAGGGCCGGTGTCCAGCAGATTTTAGCTCCAACCCTAATTGAACCCACCTGAACAAGCTAATCAAGGTCTTTCTAGGTATAATTAAAACACCCAGGCAGGTGTGTTGAGGAAAGTTGGAGCTGATTGGCGACCCCTGGTCTATAGCAATCGATGTTTGGCTCCTGTACAAGAAGGCGGGGTGTATTGACCATTACACTTTCCCCATTCAAAACTATACGAGTGACATTGTGTGTTCTATAGCCTTTGGTTTAACTCACTGATATGATCAGAGACGTTTATCAAAAGATTATCAATGAATAACAACATTCACACATATTGCATGACTTCAGAAGACAATTAGTGCATAAACTGTGCAGACAGATTATAAGTTGCATCATTTCTGAACCTTAAAAGCTTTGATTTTAATTGTAAATTTATAAACAATGAATAAAAAAAAAGAATCTCCTTCTTCGTCTCCTCTTTCCCACTGCCTTTCTGTCCATCCCTGGCTCCCAAATCACAGAAGCACTCATCAGGCAATAACAGACAACCAGCAACAGGGTCTGCCTGTCCTGACTTCTCTTCTGCTCTCTGTGACAATGAGATACAGTGGCACCAATGTAAGAGTCCCTCGACAATGCACCACAGCTGTGCAACTGTCCCACTTTCAGGCATCACCAATTCTGCCAACTGCTTTTCCTTCCTCTCTACTGGCCCAGCACAAATGTTTTTCTTTTAATGACCTTTTTTTCTAATATGTAGTTCTTAGAATGAGGTTGCAGACTGATGGAGAGTGTCTGAAATGAGAGGCCAAATGGTACAAAACAACACACACTCCAAACGCTTTGCCCTTCCAGATTGCTTTACTTTCCCAGCCAGGGAATTCCCACTAAAAATACTTGCAGGAATTCCTGCAAACTAGCGTTAAATTTAAAATCAAGCATTGGCTTTGAATTCTCTTGCAATTGTATCCGGGCCTAATTACACTTGCATTTGGATTGCTCGTCCATTTTGGAATGAAGAATTCATGCAAATCAAATGGACGTTTTTAGGAGAGATAAAGATCTGGGAGTTCATTGGTGTCTTTGTTCTGGAATACATTCAGAGCATCGTGCGGGACAGTTAGAAGGCGTGATGCCAGAGAAGCAGAGGAGGCTTTTGTGATGAACGTACTACCAGCCTGCAGAGACTGTGTGCTTGTCATCTTCAAGCTGAGCAGAGGCAGAGCTGCGCTTCACAGCCCCTTCACAGCAAGGCAGCAGCAACTTGTGCCCACCCCATAATAATCACTGACATTCCCTGCACGCCAGCTTCCCTCCTCTTCTCCTCTGGCTCCCTGAAACTGCCAATTTGCCTCAAACGAGCCAAACTTAATCCCATCACTCCCGGGCTCCTGTCTGCTTCACTGTATAACTGGCTATGGCCAGGAGAAGAACAAAAGGAGAGAGGCAACAAACAGAAAGGCCTTAACCTTCTAACTTCCACCCTCTGGATCGCTCTGTCAAATAACAGCACCTCTCAGCCCTCTTTGTTGTCCCAATCCTCCTGTCATTCGCTTGTAATTGTGCTCAATGGAGCTTGAGATCTACTCTCCCGTGTCTTCTCGCTGCTCTAAGCCTTCTCATTCTCTCCGCCTTGTGCCTAAAAGCGCTGGTTTTTGTAGACGCTCGACACAAACAAGTGCATTGCACTTAACCCAAGCAACTGCCACCCTCACTGGGCCTTTCTTTAACGTGCTATCACCTGTCTCCACAACCCCTTTCCTTTACCTCTTCACCTTCAGACTCCATCCATCATCCTGTCCTTTTCTAAACTGGGACAGTCAGTCACCCCAGTGCTTAACCCCTTTTTCCCTCTCCTCCCTTCTCTGCTCCAGGAATCCATCTTTTTCCTGCACCTGCGGAGCTTGTCCTTTCCCATGAAGACCGCTGGTCTTTAGAGGATCAGCTTGCCAAGACCAGGCCCACTGACCCCCGTATAGAGGACAACACAGCTGTACCTCTATCTCAGCATGCCTCCCACCTCCCTGTGACAAGTGTCCCTGTTTCCCCATCCATCACTTTCTCATCCTTGCTAACATTCGTGCACTTTCATCACCAAACCTAACCGAATGTTACTGCTCCACTTCCCTGGCTCTCCTGATAAAGTATGTCCCATTTTGAGGCTTACTCTTTTGCAATTTCTTCTCCTGCGCCACCTGAAGAGCTTCATTAAGGTTCTGCACCCTTCCTAACCCACAGAGCCGGTGTGCTCCATGTCATAGCTTCCAGAGCTCCACCGACACTAAGAGCTGTACATTACTGACGGGAGGCTGACATTAAGACAATAGGACCGTTTTCAGAGGCTCAATTAAATCGCTGGTGACAGCATGCATTTGAGGGCATATCTGCTGTGCGCCACTTGACTCCATTCATTAGTACAAGATGGTACCAAGCAAGTCTTGTTTTATATGTGTATATTTATAGCTAAATAACCAGCTGGTGAACAGAATCCTGTGAAGACGCTCTGGGCTTTGTGATCTTGTCAAATAGAATCGGAGACACAAAGAGATGACAAGTGCTTGGGGACTTTGCGTGTTGTTTCAGAAGGAGACAAAAATAACTGCCGAACAGAACACTACTATGGGGGATTTCAAATGTTGAAATGCGATCCAGTCTGCATTCAGTTCCGGAACGAGGAGTTGTTGCGCTTTAGCTTGAAGTGGTATGTTTAATCAAGGAGAGACATCTAGCCCTTATGAGCAACAATTGTAGTAATGCGCGCCAACTATAACGACTATCAAATTAAGTTGAAATGGATGTTTATTCCACTAAAGTGTTGGTGCTCTGGGCCAGTCGATAAAAGAGTGTGTAAAAAAAAAAAAAAAAGCGAGAGAGAGAAGGCGCTCCCTCTAAAGAGCCGTGTGATAAGTGGTGAGAGGCCCTTGGCAAGGGTGTAGGGTCGCATTGATTTAGCTTGAGCATTGCAGAGCAATTCAGCTGACTCACTTCACTGGAGGTTAACGAAAGAAGAGATGCGAGGGACATGTACAATTAGAGCCTCGGTAAATGGCCTGCCAATTGTCAGACTAATTAAAAATGGCTAATTATAATGCGTGTTACTTCAAATAATCACTCAGCTATAAAGTCGTGGCTGTCAGGTGTAAACAAGGCGTGTGACTGCAGTGGGGAGAAAATCAATGGACATCTGTTCATTTATCTCAGGCAGGAGACCAAATTGAAAAATGGATTGCCCAACTTGCCACAAATCTGCATTGTGATAAAGGTGCAATACATCGCAACACCTGCTTAGGAGGCGATAATGGGCATTTCGACGGCTGGCCGCTGGCCCCCGAGGATTGCCAATAAAGGATCAAATTGCAATCTTTTGCTGGCCCATGGAGTGAGAGCTGGAGGAATTTGTAGGTATAGGCAAGGCGGGCCAGACAGGATGTCTTCAATCATGGAGTGAAATTCTTCTGTGTGGTGAACAGGGTGTTCATTATGGAACTCTAATGAGTGAAAATTAGACAATAAATCTATTCTATTGGCTTCTCGGCTCTGGAGTCCTAAACCTAATGATATTGCATTTCAGCCTTTTAACAATGGGCCAGTCCACATGTCCCCTGATAGTTTCCAGAAGATTGCTCAGAATTCAGACCACACCATTGTTCCTCTGAGGACTGATCGGAAGGCACCAAATGTTTCGCATCGGAAGACCCCATGATTGGATGGCAGAAACTGACAATTCTAATCTTACTCTGTAAAAATGTGGTCCTACTGCAGTTTGTTGACTACCATAAAAAGGCTGGGATTTTGACCGTTCATATTCTGCCTTTGAGCACACCATATACACTCACTTTTCTTCTGTGTATTCTCTTATTATCAGGGGTCATCACAGCAGAGTGAACCACCAATTACTCTACCATATGTCTTATGTGTTGTCTTATGCATTGGATGCACTTTCTTTTTTACAAAAGAGGCTTACTCTTTTGTAATGTCTCCTCCTGTGCCACTTGAAGAGCTTCAATAAGGTTCTCCACCCTTCCTAACTCACAAACAGAGCCTGTGTAGTCTATGGCATAGCTTCCAGAGTTCCACCGACAATAAGAGCTGTACATTACTGATGGGAGGCTGACATTAAGGCCCAATCTCCATTATATTTTTGTACCCTACCCCTTCCCTGCTGTAGTTAACCCAGCACTGAGAGAACTAACTCAAGAACCTCCAGTGCTGGAAAACACCAATACACTCTTGTTCACACATTCATACACAACAGCCGAGTTTAGTTTATTCATTTCACCAACAGTATAGTGCATCAGGGGTGTGACGAGACGCTTACTCCATGAGACCAGACACGAGATTGGGTTCACAAGAACGAGACGAGATTTGATAAAAACTTTATGAATCTGTAATTAACTGAAGGCAAGAAAAATCTCAAACTGCAAAACAATTTAGGTGCTTTTTATTTATTTATATTTTTAAATGAATAGTTATTTATATTATTTCAATTTTTTTTCTGTTGTAATAAATTCTATGCAGACATTCCCTGTACAGTTTGACATGAGAAACTCCTTTCCACAAATTTAACTTAAAATTCATGTAATTTTTGGTATTTCATTTTAAGTTTTTTTTTAGCAGTTTCTTTCATTCAGCAAGATTTTATTCATGCCCCCCTCTCTAAGCTCCTGAATGCAAATATGAATAAAGCACTGATAAGAGAGAGTGGTGAACTCTAGAAGTTCACTGTGTGTATGTGTGTGTGTGTAAGCGCGTGTTTAGAGATGTGTCTGTGATCTTTTACTGACTCGGTAGGTGCAGAAAATAGTGTCAAACAGCCGTTTGTGTCTTATCCTGTCTCAAAATGCGGCTAAAAGACCTACACGACGGTAATAGTTTGATTAGGGTCTTTACTCTGCACTTTAATAACGCGACTGAAATAGGACTACTCCGCATGTCTTAATTCCATTTGTGTCTAAGACAATTATGACTTTGAGCATAACTAAAGTGTCATTCCATCGCATGGATATGAAGCATGGTAAATGTGTGGGGTTGCAGCTGTAGCCTCTGTTGGACACGTCAGCTGCTGAACCTCGGTAAAAAAAAAAAAAAACGGTTACGTCACACTCGCCCACTCAACCCAGTAACACGCGTAACTACCAAGACCAGCCTGCCCTGGCTGCCAGGTGTGTTCAAAGCACTTGATTTGCAGTTCAAATCTTGGCTGCAATCTTCAATGCTAAATCATGACATCACAACTCACGAGAAAACTTTTTACCCTGATGAGAAATCTCGATGCGATTTAATCTTGCGAGATCTCGTCATCCATGATTTGTTACATCCCTATACTGCATGTCTTTGGATTGTGGAGGAGACCAAAGCCCCTGGAGGAAATCCACACAAAAACGTGCAATCTCCATGCAGAAATGCCTCATTGGTCCTGTCGGGACTCAAATCAGCGACCTTTTATCTTGGAGGTCAATTTTAATCTATCCAGTTTACCTACAGTATATCACATTTATTTGAACTGTGAGGGAAACAAGAACACCAAGAGGAAACCCACACACACATGTGGGATTAAAAAGATAGTATCTCTATCATTTACACAAGGCTAAAGAGCAACAAAATCATAACTTTCCTAACTATACTAAAACAAATTGCTGCTTAAAGTGTTTAAAATTGTCTGTTCCAAAGGTCTTAACCAGGGATCAAAGTTAGGTGCAGTTATTTTGGAAAATAGGAGGAATAAACCAATCAAAAGGACAGACTTGTTTATACATTATTGTAAATTTGCTCATTTCATATTCTCAGTAAGTAGCCTCAAACCAAGATTTCTCATTCCCCACTATTTCTCAGTAATCCTGACCTCCAGGGCTGTGTGGTATTGCGGTGTCAGAGTAAGAGAGCCGCAGAGAGGCAGGGAGAGAGGGAGAAGCTAAAGAGAGTGGAATTATAGTGAGAGCGATTAGCCCTGCGTGTGTAATAGATCATGACCCACACACCACAGCCGAATCCATCTTCTGTAGGGGATCAACCTAACACCTTCACTCTTCCCACCTTCGTAACCCACAGCAATACAGCAATATCAGCTTCCTGAAGATCTCAATATTTAACATTTCTCATTTGAAGTCAGTAGTGCTACATTTTGCACGGGCTTTTTATCGTTGTTGTTGTGTGAAAAATTAACTATTCAAAAACACACCATTTATGTATGTAAATTCAGGGATTTTCCTACCATTGGAACAATTTAAAAATTAGGCATTACCCTCGGTCCGCAGCCAGCACTGCCCAGCTGCTACTCCAGAAAAGCAGCATAAGCAATTATAATCTGCCACAATAAACATGCTTCTAAAGCAATGCAATTAACTAGATTAATTTGCATTTCATATCATTATTTAGGTTGTAAAGTAATCCTTATCAACACAAATTAAAGCTGTGAATAAAGACAAATACAAACCTAAAAAAATACATACTGTGTCGTTACCAGTCGCAACGCCATAAGCTATTACAAATAAAGCCAATCAAAACATTTAAACTTTAATATACAACTCAGGGCTCAACAATAACAACTGCCCGATGGCCCGGGGGCAGCGTGAGAGATGTTCGGGACAGTAGACAGAATCGTTACTGGCCCGATCGAGGCAGTGCTGCCTTGTCACAAAATTTGAATAGATGGCAACAGAAAATGTCTGTTTCTTACATTGTGGAAACATTTAAATGGGTACAACACAACAAAAAATTAAGTGATGTTTTGCATAGTTTGCCATCCCTTTTAAGTCAGCCACCATTTGTTTTGCAATAAAATACCTGCACATTTTCCATACTGCTAAATTTTACTGCTAAATATTTTAACATTTTTTAAATATTTAAATTCTACATTCGCAGACATTATTTTGTGACACATTATTTGATATATGTGGCTAATAAATAACAATTAACTTTTTTGTTCCTTTGGTGGGGCCAGTGAAAATGTTGACAGGGCAAGTAAAAATCTGAACCACTAGTCCAATCGGGCCAGTAGAAAAAATCCTAGCGTTGAACCCTGCAACTACTCCTACAATAGAAGCAGACCGATTGCAGATCTTTTTTTCCTTCCTCTTCTTTTGTAGAGCATTAGAGAACGTTTAGTAAAAGTGTGGTCCTTTGTGTTTCATAAAATTCAAGTCAGCATCAATTGGCACTAGTTTACTAAACACTCAAATAAAGGACATTTGCTGTTTGCTAAAACTAAACTAATAAAATCTAACGGTAACGGTCCAAAAACTAGCACAGCCAAATTTATATGTTATAGAAAAATATCAAATAAAATTTTTTAAAAAGATGAAAAATCATAAGAAATAAAAAATTTTTAAATTAAGTTGAACTTTTGTAGGTTGTAATTTATTTTGTAATATTTTGCTAGAAAGTAATTGTATTATCTTTCAATTTCTAAACATGTTTGGTGACTTAAATATTATTTTCATAAATATTTCTGTTTAATAAATCTGTTTTGTTTAAATGCACCAAAATATATTGCCTATATTCACTGAAAAATGGAATAATCATATAATAAAAATAATCATTTTCAAAATGGGGAGTACTCAATTACGTTGAGCACTGTATATTTATTTATTTATTTATTAACCACGCAGTTGCTGGTGGGATGATGAGATGGATCCCAAAAGCGTTAAAAAATTCCAATTGATTACGAGGTTATGTAAAAGCCTGAGACATGAGGCTGATTATTATAGTATGGCTAATACTTCGAACAGATATCAGAGATGATCTAGGAGGAGTTGGGGATGGTGGAGGAGTGTAGAAATGGTGAGCAGCCAAAAGCTGAAGAGAAAACCCAGATATGGGATTTAAATAGACCACAGTGGCATATGTCAGAACCGGATTGGTAGAATGTTATAAACAGTGGATTGTTAACTGATTCAAGCTTGACCAACATGTCTGCCTGAACTAATGCTATTTTTCATTTTAAAGACCTCTTCTTTAATCTCCAGAAATACAAACTAACAAACGAAAACACAGCTACATCTTGTATAGGTAAATCAATGTCTTTTTGTTTTGTTTTTGGGGAGATTGGGTGATTGGGTTCTATTGGGTCAACCAGGTTAGGTCAACAGGATATGGACATCATTTGTTTTCTTTATGAACCACATGCATGTATTGTGCATTTTTCATTTTTGGAAGTTCAACATGAACACACAGGGTGGTGTGGTGGCGCAGTGGGTAGTGCTGTCGCCTCACGGCAAAAAGGTCGCTGGTTTGAGCCTCGGCTGAGTCAATTTGCATTTCTGTGTGGAGTTTGCATGTTCTCCTTATGTTGACAAGGGTTTCCTCCAGGTGCTCCGGTTTCCCCCACAAGTCCAAAGACATGCAGTACAGGTGGATTGGGTAAGCTAAACTGGCCGTTGTCTATGTGTGTGAATGAGAGTGTATGGGTATTTCCCAGTGATGGGTTGCGTGAAACGTATGGTTGATAAGTTGGCGGTTTATTCCGCTGTGGCGACCCCTGATTAATAAAGGGACTAAGCAGAAAAGAAAATGACTGAAGGAACATGAGCACACAGCTCACATCATGTATCCTACAAAACTGCACAGAGTAGTAAATAATAGATGAACTGGGATGCGCATCAGATTTGTATGCTAACTGCTAGACTATAGCTCTGCAATTTGCAAATTAAGCAAACAAAGACTGTCCTCATTTTTCAAAATAAAAAAAAAAGCCGTAAAGATCCACCTGGGTGAAATAAGCAAAACCGCTAAACAAGCAGAAAGTGGGAAACGAATATTTGTGTAGCGGCTTAATCGTCCAGATTTGGGCTCTAGATAAGCGGCAGCAACACGAAGCGTGAACCGCTATCAGTGTGATCCAGCCACAGGAGCGAATTGTGTTCCTGTCAGAAGTTCTTCTCTGAGACACTCGCGCAAACAAGCAGACACAGATTAGCAACATTATAAGCTCCGTCTGGCAGCAAGCCGCAAGTCTCCCATTTCTCTCGCTGTCTTGCTCACACTCTGGTACTCGGTGGCCATTCATCCACGGCTAAGCCCAGATAGGTATACGAACGCTGGCCAACGGGTGGACGCCCCCACCGGGGTCTTTTTGTGCTTCTGCTTGGTCCATATACTCTCAATGGAAAGCCATGTAGTACATGTGACCCGCTTCTGAAATCCAGCATGGGCAACATACCAGCGTCAAATTCAACAGCGAATCTCGGGAGTGAAGTAATTTCATCACTGCTGGCCATCATTTGATTTGCTAGCGCCCGTAACTAGACGTCCAGCATTTCCCAAGCACCCTCCTGCTAACATGCACACCCTCTTTATTCCGTTCTTGACTTTCGCTCAAAATTTACTCAGTTAAGTACATATTACAGAGCAGAAAGTTAAGTGCTACCTTGCTGCACAAAGTGCTCCACGCAGCAGTCTCTCTCCCTCTCGGCCTCCTGATAGTTTTTAAACTCAAGCTGAGAGCGACAGGCAGGAAGAATTGCAGGAACAGGTGACAACAAGATAATAGCTTCCACTGCAGAGAGTTCATCACACTGCCCTGTCTCGACTTTACAGAGGTGTGTGTGTGTGTGTGTGTGTGTGTGTGTGTGTGTGTGTGTATTTGGTGAGATTTCTAGAAAAAACGAGAGAGCACATGTGTGTGTGAGAGAGAGAACTACATGGCTCTGTTCTAAAACCTAGTACTGTGCCTAAGTAGGCTCCATCTAAATGCATCATAAGGATTTGCCTCTGGCAAAGGTTATTTCAAAAATTTTATTGTGATTAATTTGGTAATATCATTCAATTTTCTTTAGCTTAGTCACTGATTGAGGTCGCCACAGCAGAATGAACTGCCAACTATTCCACCATATGTTTAATGCAGTGGAAGTCCTACTAGCTGCAACCCCGTATTGGGAAACATTCATACCACACACACATAGGAAACCCACGCCAACATGGGGAGAACATACACTGTAAAAATGTAGGGTTCCACACAATTCCTTAAGGCTGTCTCAACACAAATTGGTTAAGTTATTGTTTCTACAAATTTAAGTTGATTGAACATAAAACAATTAAGTTATCCCACAAAACTGTCAAGAATTGTATTTATTCAGCTCATTACGAATAAGTAGTTTGATCAAGCATCAAAAATATTATTTTGAGTGTGCAAACTCCAGACAGAAATGACAACTGGCCCAGCCAGGACTCAAACCTTCTTGCTGTGAGGCGACAGTGCTAACCACTGAGCCATCAAGCCACCTACTTTTGTACAATTAAAATGTTTTTGTTGCTTGTTCAAACTTTTTTGTTTTAGATGAGCTGATAGACAGTTTTTGAGATTTTTTGGCACAACTGAATTTTTTTAAGCTCGATCCACTTAAATGTTATAAAAACAATTAAAGTTACCTTGATCGATTTGTGTTAAGACAACAGGTCCATCACGTGCGGAACCCAGCATTTTTTTACAGTAGCGAGTTGATCTCAAAGAGTTATTTTACCCAAAAATTAAAATTATGTTATTAATTACTTAACGAAAAATTAAGTTTGCCTTCAGAACCCAAATTAAGATATTTTAGATGAAATCTGAGAGATCTCTGACCCTCCATAGAGAGCAACGATCCGCACTCATTTGTAGTCTAGAAAAATACCAAAAAATCCTGAAAAAATCCTTTAGTTGCTCAGTCAGAATATTATCAAGCGACAAGAAAAATAACAAATAACAACCTTAATCAACAGTTGTTTCACCATGTCAGTCTACTGCAAGAGGAAACATAAAAGTTACTGCACTATATATATTTCAGCCATCAATATATATATATGGAGAGTTCAGATGTATGAACCTCTAAAAGCAGTTGAATTTCCTTCAAAAAAGATCATTTTTATCAGGCTCATCAGTTTTAAGTTTATGGCAAAGAATACACTCTTATAAAGGTATTTAAAATTAAATAACTCAACTTAAACATAGGAGTCTGAGAAAAAAAGCCAACATTTCAGATGGTACTAAGAGGTTTTAGCATCTGAACACTTTATATGCTGTATATATATATATATATATATATATATATATATATATATATATATATATATATATATACATATATAATTGAATGTAATGTTTAATAATGCAAAGGTGCATTTGATAATAATAATACTAAATGTCTGATTTGAGCAGTAAACGTGGCCTATTTATCTGTAGTCAGTGACAGAGAGCAAGCATATGTGCTGAACATAATTAATAATTCAGCTTCAGAATGATGAATATTTGCATTCTGGTGTCACCACTGCCCTGCACATTGAGAAATAGGACCATTCAAATAACTTATGAAATCAGATTATTTTGCAAACCCCATTGGCAGATTGTTTAGCTTGATTTAAAACAAAACTCGCCTAATATGGAGGTCTTATTTCAGAAAACAAGACAATAGCTTTTACCTGTCTAGAAAATGCTTCTTAGTTTAAGAATTTGTAGATATTTGATCTAGAAACAAGAAAATGACTTGGAAAAAAAACATTTTGCAGTGTCCAGTAGGTGTGTGTGTGTACATAGATGTGTGTATGGACATGCACTGATATGTGTGTGTGCATGTGGGCGACACATTCAAGACTCTTCTTGTTCTGACGCTCCATTCAAATGAAAATGAACCTCATCACATTAGTGAAAACAGGACAATGACCTTCTTTCAGAGAGCGGGATTAACAGCCTTATATACAGACACCACAGCAAACACCATCACTGCTTCTGTCTCTCACACACACACGCACACTAAATGAGTTATATAAAGCCTTCTTCTCATATTCATAAATACTAGAGCGTTTCTAACCATACAGTAATGTGTATTGTAGTATGATATCTATAAAACTTATTGTAATGAATGCGACATCATACTGTAGTGTTAAATGTTCATTCATTCATTTTCCTTCAGCTTAGTCCCTTTATTCATCAGGGGTCACCACAGCGGAATGAACCACCAACTTATCCAGCATATGTTTTGCACAGTGATTGCCCTTCCAGCTGCAACCCAGTACTGGGAAACACAAATACACACTCATACACTACAGACAATTTCATTTATTCAATTCAACTGTACGCCATGTGTTTGGAATGTGGGAGAGCACCCGGATGAAACCCACGCCGTCACTCGAACCAGTGACCTTCTTGCTGTGAGGCGACAGTGTTAACCACTGAGCCACCGTGTCACCCTCACCCATATTTTGGTTTTCCATTTTCACAACAGTTACACTTATGATTTCTTTGTTTATCTTTATAAATCCCTTACCCAAAGAGCACCGACACATTAATAACCCCTGAAGCACTTTTGGTTTGATTTTGAACATTTAGAAATCTAATTTAAGGCCAAAATGATAGGTCTTTGACTAATTTTCCGATCTTTTTTATTTAAAAAAAATTAATTAAATATGTAAAAAACAAAACTAAAATATCCCAGCATTCAAATTGATAAAAATCCTGTTTTTCTTTCACACAAAGACACACAAGTCACACAAACTCACAACTCTGATAGTTCATTAACACAGAAGTCGACACATTTTCAAGCTCCTTGTTTTCCATTCGTACGCAAGACTTGAAAATTAACTTGAAGAGACCTGTTAGTTTCAATTATCATAAAAAATGCAAGGAACAAGTGCCACTCCAAAAAAGTCAGGTATAAAAAAAGACATTTACCTGAGAAGGTGATAATTAAAAAAAAATGTCGCCTCTTTCTTTCTTTCTTCTTTTAAACAGATTACTAATTGTTTAGTTTCACATTTGAACTGCTTCACCCAAGTTCCTGAGTGTATGGATATTATTGCAGCAGAAAAAAACAAATCCACACCACCTGAGCACACACACACACACACACACACACACACACACACACACACACACACACACACACACACACACACACACACACACACACACACACCAACACACATTAGAGAACATCATAAACACACACACACACACACACACACACACACACACACACACACACACACACACACACACACACACACACACACACACACACACACACACACACACACTCTCTCTCTCTCTCTCTCTTTATAAGCCTGATATCACATGTCGCCCAGGGTTTGACGAATCCTTCAACCTCCATCAGCTGACCACACATAGCTTTAAAGAAGACCAGGTACTTCAACCGTGAAAAAAAGCACACAAAAATGAGAACGTGTTGCTCTCTAGTACATAAAACCCGTCCTTTCTAACTCCTGGCAGCCGGTGCGCAAACAACGCAAGCAAATCTCACCCCGAGAGAGTGTCAGAGCTCACTCTGTGTGAAAACCAAATACACTCTGGGCAATCGCACCAAATAGATGAGCAACTCCAACATACAGTGTTTGAATACAAATATATACCGGACCTGAAAGCGGATCAACTCGGACCTGCCTAGTCGGAAACTAACACGTTTAAAACACAGAGTGAAAAAAAAGAGAGAAGAATTAGATTAGACAAAGCCAATACGCATCAAGGTTTTTTAAACACCTTTTAAAGGATTTGGCAGATAAGCCTGGGTTCTGTGCGCGGCCCCTGAAGGATGTTCAAATCGATGGATGAAGGCAGCTTTACTGGAGGCGATGAGGAAGGGAAACGTTATTTAAAGGCAGCGCCGAGTGCAATGATGAATATGAAAATCCCGTCATTTATTTTCACTGCTGCCATCAAAGACAAAGCAAACCTCTCATATTGCATTCAGTCAGGCCCGTCGCTATAATCGTTTCCAAATAATAGCGCAGCGGAGTCAGACGCATGCATAGACGGCCACTGTGTTGAAGTGCTAAATAAGCATTTTATGGGGAATGATGTTAGTGGGAATCATGGATTACCGCTTTAATGTGAGGCTCAGGAAGAAGGAAACTACACTACAACTACTACATATTGTTGAGGAGAATATTTGGGAATTATGCAGTATAATATATAGTTTTTTCACCTTAACTGTATTGTGGATAACTGTTGATTTGTTAAATGATGTTAGTGGGATTCATGGATTACTGCTTTAATGTGAGGGTCAGGAAGAATGAAACTACATCTAGATATCAATCAGGAGAATTTATAGGAATTAAACTGCACATATATATACATATACATACACATACTTTACATTTAGTCATTAGGCGGATGCCTTTGTTCAAAGCAACTTACAATTGTGGAGGCATTCAGCAATTCGACAAGAAGAGGCAATACACACAAGAAGTGTTCAATATACAAAGGGACTTGTGCTCAGAGAATTAAGTGCTAGAGTAAGGAAGGTAAATTGTTTTTTTTTTTTTATATAAAGAGGATTTCTACAGGTGGTTTGTCAAGCCCACTCACCTGTGTTCAGCACACTTCATAGATGCACAATGCTATATGTTTTTGAGAGATATGGAGTGATTGTAAGAAAGTGTATGGTGCAAATGTGCAAAGACTAGTGCAAGTGTGGGCTCAAATGACTGAGATGAAAAAGCGTGTTTTCTGCAGGTGGTTTGTCAACCTCACTCACCTGTGAGGCAAACTCAGAATTGCAAATGTTTTTCTGTACTGTTTGGTGATTTAATTGTGTCGTGTGACATACTGAGTGTTCAAATGGACTTCAGAAGCACCTGAATTAGATGTTTGCAGACATGCGTATGTGCACGTGAGTGCTGTCAAACAAGTACAAGCTAATAACAAAAACTATAATGGATCCTTTTCACATTAGCGGGTTACTCAGTGGCGGAAGTCATCATAGTTGGTAAATTTAGAATGCAGTGAATGGAAGAGTACAACATTTTTTTTTTACAATCCTATTTGCTTAAATTATATATATATATATATATATATATATATATATATATATATATATATATATATATATATATATATATATATATATATATATAAAAACTCCACGATGGTGTCATCAAGACTTTCACAAAAAGGAAAAAAAAAGTGAGATTAATAACAGCAGCAAGAGGAGAGAATAAAACGTACTGTCCTGCGCTAAAAAAACACCTAATACAAGCTGTAATTATTTTTTGTAATTTGATTTAAAGGGTCCAAAGTAGTTCAACAATACTGAAATAACCCTGATGCAAGTGCTACTAACCAACATAATCGAGTAGCTTTAAAAAATACAAAAACAAATAGGAATATAAATATTTACAAGAGACAAGAAACATGTTTCCAAGATCTTCTGTTGCTGACATCAAAAGCTGAGCATCAAATCAAATTTGACAGTATTTTGCAGGGAAATCATCTGTCACTGTGTGGAAGCTACCCAAACAAGACAGACGCCAACATAACATTCTCCCATCTTCAAAAACCATGAACAAAAGCATAACAAACTCAAATAAATAGAGCCTAGACTGCATTAAACATGGCTTCACTTGCTTGTAAAGAACACAATGTGTTTAGAGTGCTGAATTACTGGCTGTTGAAACTATTAAACAGTCATCAAAAGTCATTCAAATGCATCTATTTTGACTATGATTTGTTGATATCCAGCATACCGTTGATGTCAAAACTATTAGCCCTCCAGTATTATTTCACACATGCTTTTTTAAAAGAGCAAATTTCACAATATTTCCCAAATCTTCTGTAGAAAGTCTTATTACTTTTAGTTTGGCTAGAATAAAAGCAGTTTTTAATTTTTTAAAACCATTTTAAAGTTATTATTAGCCCCCTTAAGCTATATATATATATATATATATATATATATATATATATATATATATATATATATATATATATATATATATATATATATTTTCTGATTTTCTACAGGAAAAAAAAACATTGTTGTCCATTGTATCTTGCCTAATTATCTCAATTTTCCCTAGGTAACCTAATAGCCTAGTTAAGTCTATACATCGCACTTGAAGCTGAATACTAGTATCTTGCATACTAACTAGTATAATATTATGTGCTGTCATCAATGGCAAAGACAAAAGAGCTTATTTATTAGTAATTTGTCATTAAAACTATTAACTAATGTGTTGAACATTCATTAAACAACACGTGAACAACACAAGGGCACCTATTTTACCCCCTTTTCAAGATTTCATATAAGTCTTTTGTGTCTCCAGAATGTGTCTGTAAAGTTTCAGCTCAAAACACCCATCATATTGTTTGATTATACCTATTGAAATCTGGGAAATTTGAGCTGTTAGTACACTGTAGCTGTTTTTATTGCCTGTGCCTTTAATGCAAATGAGCTGGTTCCCCCCGGCCACCATTCCCACGTGTGTGTCAGCGCGGTAGCCTTCACCTAGATAAACAGCACAGTGACAGACAAAAATGAAGCAGATCTCCTGTACTACAGTAAGAACATTCCCAATGACTGATTGATATATTTGTTGTGGATTTGATTCAAGCCTTTCTGCAATAATGAGTCACACACAATGTCGTTATAAAGTTCACACGCACACATACACACACGTTTAGCTTTGCACTGTTTTTGCACGGCAAATGTGACAGGATATATGTTAATATCCACTGCTGTATGCATATCCGTTATGTTAATGTACAAAATAAACCTGATTTAAGTCCACAAACCGGGATTGAAGCGTCTTCTTTTATAGTTGTACTGACACTATGTGGCTGCGGTGATGAACTACAGTGATTTTACTGTATTTATTACAAACATGCACTGTTTTAAAAACATTTCAAACTTGTAAAACTCAGTCTTGAGCTGCAGATAATCACAGAGAGCTGAACAGATCTTTTAATCCCGGTGAAATAATTCAAATTTAATCATTTTAACATCAACTGTATTTGGCACAGTGTCGGGTCGCCATGTGGAATGTAAAATCTGCATCCTGTAACAAAAACAACTAAGAAAAACAATGTGCATGTATTCTAATAATAAAATTGAAAGGTTTCAGCGCTGGAGAGCACATTATTGTAGCAGAGGCAGTGATTTGCTGGTATTAGAAGTCTTGGTGTCAGTGGTTAGAGGCTCGTGGGCATTGTTAATTGATTTGTGGCCCACATCGCAGCGCTGTGCTCGTTTTCCAGGCAGGAGGTATTTATGGAGATGTGCTGGTGCTGTCAGCTCTCATAGCCTGCAATGTTATTACTCTGATCATCTGATAACGGACAACCCACAGCGCAATCACGAGTGGGCAGACAGAGCAGATCAGGCTAATACAACAGCAAAGCAGACCACAAACATCTACATGTGCCGCCATTATTACAACTTTTTAAAAGAGAACGTTAAAAGAGAATAGGATAAGGACTGAACTATAAAATAAATCAATAAAAATATATACAGCTGAAAGCAAAATGATTAGCCCTCCTGTGAAATTTAGTTGTTTTTTTCCAATATTTCCCAAGTGCCATTTAACAGAGATAATATTTTTAAGTATAATAGCTTTAATTTCAAATAACACATTTATTTTATCTTCGATGACTGTACATGATATTGCTGTTAGTTTGCAAGATGCTAGTATTTATCTTGAAGCGAATGCAAAGCA
The DNA here is from genome assembly GCF_052040795.2 of Danio rerio. NCBI lineage: Eukaryota > Metazoa > Chordata > Actinopteri > Cypriniformes > Danionidae > Danio > Danio rerio. Next base: position 3,921,352 of record NC_141044.1, read on the forward strand.
GGAATTTGGAGATTTTTTTGCAGTCAACAATTGATGAAATCAATCAATCAATCAATCAATCAATCAATCAATCAATCAATCAATCAATCAATCAATCAATCAATCAATCAATCAATTAATCAATCAATCAATCAATCAATCAATCAATCAATCAATCAAATTGATCAATCAATCAACAAAAGCTGCAATCATACTAGACTTTGTGCATGCAAAATTCTGTTGTACAGTGCTACAAAAAGGGGTGGGATTAAATAAGATGATTTGACATTTAAAAATGTGAGCAATTGGTTCATATTTTACATTTCTGTACAAAGAGGTCTTGTTTTGCCCTTTGATGGGTCTCATGCAGTCACTGGATGCGATTTCGCAGGTCAGATTTCACCAAGCTTTGCAATGTAACAAACTGCAAAAATTGTTGCATGAACTTGCGTTTCCAGTCTGTTGGATTTGCGTGTGTATGAATGGAAGTCTATGGGGCGAAAAGAGCAGTGTGACTGTGGACTGTGACTTAAATCAGGCAATCAGCAAATAAATCAACCAAATCAGAGGTGTCCAAACTCAGGGGTGTCCTGGTGAGTTTAGCTCCAACTTGCTTCAACACACCTGCCAGGACGTTTCTAGTATATCTAGTAATAGCTTGATTAGATAGTTTGATAAGGGCTGGAGATAAACTCTCCAGGACACCGGCCCTCCATGACAGAGTGTGGACACCCCCGAACCAAATCAATCAACAAATCAATCAATCAGGCAAGCGAGCAAGCAGTCAGCAAGATAGCCAATCAAATCAAGCAAGACAATCAAGAAATCTGCCAATCAAATCAACAAATCAATCAATCAGCCAATAAAGTCAATCAATAAGCCAATCAACATATCTGCCAAATCAGCCAATCAAACTAATCAATCAATTAATCAATTAACCAATTAAATTATTCAGCAAATCAGCCAATCAATCAATTCAACCAATTCACCAATAAGCCAATCAACAAATATGCCAATCAATCAATTAATCAATCAATCAGCTAGCCAATCAATTCAACCAATAAGCCAATCAACAAATCTGCCAATCAAATCAACAAATTAATTATCTAAATATCTATCAAATCAAGTAAAGTCAGCTTTTTTGTCAATTCAACCACATGTACAGGACATTACATTACTCTCAGACCCTTGGTGCCTAAAATTTAATATTAATACAAAATGTAGAGTTTTAAGAAGAATTTACAATAAATACAATTTTACATAAAATGAAGAAAAAATAAAATAAAATAAAATGTAGTCAAAAAATCAATTAAATCAACCAATCAATCTTTCTATATATCTATCAAATCAACTAATTATTCAAATCAAGCAATCAAACTACCTACATATCTATTAAATCAACTAACGCAGCAATTTGTGCTGCGTCCGACAAATTGCATGCAAATCATGTTTTTCCCTTCTTCATTCTTTTATATCACATTTTACCTGTTTTTATGTTTTGTTTTGTTTTTACGCATTTTTATTATTTGTTTTTATTTTTATTTTACTCGTTTCTTTTATTCTTGTTTATGTAAAGCACTTTGAACTGCCACTGTGTATGAAATGTGCTATATAAATAAACTTGCCTTGCCTTAATTAATCAAATCAACCAATCAATCTATCTATATATCTATCAAATCAACTAATCAATTATATCAACCAATCAATCTCAAACTTGGGATTTATCATTACAACCAGGATTTAATATTTGGTTTGGATGTAATATTACAACCCGAATATCAACAATATGTTTTTTTTTTTTAACTATAGTCAACACCAGTTCAAAAACAAAATGTCTTGTCATTTCACAATATGAAATATGACAATGATATGAAATCACCCCTTCAATAACATGAACCAAATCACATTTTTGTTGCATTAGACACACTCTTTCCTAAACGAACATCTAATAAATGAATCCCGAAACGGTGAACTCTTCCTCCTGTCCGGTGACCGTTTCTGACCTCAATTAGACGGTCATCTCTACAGCTCATGTGTGCTACGGAAACATTCACGCACAGAAAAAAAAATACAAATCCAGCTTTTTAATTCTCACACCGTGAACTTTAAGCACAAATTCAAGAGGCGAGTCTCAAAAGCCAAGAGGGCCTATTAAGAGATAATTACTAATTATGCTAATTTGTTAAGTTGTGCTATTTCTTTCTTTCGGTCATTTTATCGACAGTCCCTCTGGAGGAAGCCGTTCAGTGTTAATATCTTCTCTTTTTTTCTCTCTCTCTCCGTGTGCTGGAGGACACCGTGTCCTGAGCCACGCAATATTTCACGCTTAATCAGGGAAGTGTGTGTGTGTGAATTGAGACGCAGCCGTCACGCAGGTCTCAGACTGCCGCCGGTGACGACCTTCATTAACTTCTTAAACGCTAGCGGTGTTATACTGGCGTTCACCAAAAAACTGCTTATCACCGCCACACACAAAGAGCGCAGCGTAATGAAGCGGCATCCCACAGAAATATTAGTTTACATCTGATTAGATGGGTTTCCTTTTCCGGTGCAAGCAGTTTGGGGTGTCTGGATTGTACCTGAGCTAAATGTGGAAATGTATTCTCTATCTAATCATACTAAATTATCCGGCAGCTAGCTCTCTGCAACTCTCACATGGTCGCCCACTGAAGCTAAGCAGGGCTGCGCCCGGTCAGTACCTGGATGGGAGACCACATGGGAAAGCTAGGTTGCTGCCGGAAGTGGTGTTAGTGAGGCCAGCAGGGGGCGCCCAACCTGCGGTCTGTGTGGGTCCTAATGCCCCAGTATAGTGACGGGGACGCTATACTGCTCAGTGAGCGCCGTCTTTCGGATGAGACGCTAAACCGAGGTCCCGACTCTCTGTGGTCGTTAAAAATCCCAGGATGTTCTTCGAAAAAGAGTAGGGGTTTAACCCCGGCATCCTGGCCAAATCTGCCCACTGGCCTTTGTCCATCATGGCCTCCTAACCATCCCCATATTCAATTGGCTGCATCACTGTCTCCTCTCCACCAATCAGCTGGTGTGTGGTGTGCGGTCTGGCGCAAAATGGCTGCCGTCGCGTCATCCAGGTGGATGCTGCACACTGGTGGTGGATGAGGAGATTCCCCCCACTGTGTAAAGCGCTTTGAGTGCCCAGAAAAGCGCTATATAAATGTAAGGAATTATTATTATTATTATTATTAAATTATGCTTATTTTGCATTTTCACCTTGTTTCACCCAGTATAAACATGCAATCATTCACATTTACTTGATATCCAAATCAGGTCTTGTTATTTAGGCCATATTTGCAAGTGTTTTAGGCCTTGTTATATAAATATATACATTTTTATTTTAAGAACATTTTATAAACACTTTCTGACACTGTTTTTGCAAAGAACAAGACTTTGTCATTTTGCTTGGAATCTTTGCCATCTGTCATCTTAAGTAAATGTTATTTGATTTGAAAATGCTGAATATAATTTATTCAAAAATAGAAAAAGACAAAAAAAGTAAATGAAAAATCAATACATTTAATTGAAAAAAAAAATGTAACCAATAAATATAAACTAAAAATAAACTAAATAAATAAACTAAGTAAAGCAAGTAAATAAACAAAATCAAATGAATGAATGAATAAATAAATATATAAATTATAAACAAACAAATAAAGCATGTGAAAAAATAAATAAAATCAATGATTGAACAAATAAATAAATTACACAAACAAACAAACAAATAAATAATTAAAGCATGTAAGTAAATAAATAAAATCAATGATTGAATAAATACATTAAACAAAGAAATAAATAAATAAAGCATGAAAGTAAATAAATAAAATCAATAAATGAATAAATAAATCAATATATTATTTACAAATAAACAAACAAACAAATACACTAATTAGCAAATAAATAAAGCATGCAATAAATAAAATCAATAAAATGACAGAATAAATAAATAAATAAATAAACAAACAAATACATTAATTAAGCATGTAAGTCAATGAATAAAATCGATTAATGAAACAATAAAAAATACATTAATTAGCAAACAAATAAATATATTATTAAACGAATAAACAAATAAAGCAAGTAGGTAATAAATGAATGAATAAAAAAAAAAATCTTTGTAACAAATTAGTCCAAATTGAATAAAATATTTTTGGACACTAAATCAAATGTTTAAAAATATAATTAAATAAATTATAGTTGGTTTGTTTTTTTTTTATATAAAATACAGCTAATTGATGGTGTTTTATAACCAATTTAGTGGGATTTAACATCTTTTCTACTCTTTAAAAGTTAAATATAAAGTTTTAAAATGTAAGCAAGTCTTGACTGTTGCAACATAGAATTTAAAAAAATTATTTTATTTTAAAAAACGGCAACTAAGAATTTAGTTTATTGTAAATTGTTGCCATGTTTAAATATAATAATTCATTTTCCTTTGGCTAAGTCTCTATTTCAGAGGTCCCCACAGCGGAATGAACCGCCAATTATTCCAGCATATGTTTTTACATTTGCCCTTCTAGCCGCAACCCAGTATTGGGAAACACCCAAACACACACACTCATACACTAATTCATCAATTCCCCTATAGCGTATGTGTTGGGGAAACCGGAGCACCCGGAGGAAACCCATGCCAACACAGGGAGAACATGCAAACTCTACATAGAAACGGCAACTGGCCCAGCCGGGACTAGAACCAGCGACATTCTTGCTGTGAGGCGACAGTGCTAACCACTGAGCTGCTGTCCAACCCACTATTTTTAAATATATAGAATATATGTGCTTATAACTCTTATTATACATCCTTAATATGGTTCTATAATCAATAGGTCTAGATAGTTTCATTAAAGGCTTCCTACTTCTCTGAATCAGAGCTCCAGACAGCAGATCACTGAACGGTGGCAGTTTTGTGCCCACACACGATCCAAAAACTGACACAGATCTTATAAATAATGAGCCGTTCCTACAAAAAGACAGAGTGACAGAGAGAAAGGCCACGCGGATACTTCCTAAACGGGTCCACAGGGAAAATATGCCGCATTGGAGATGTGTTTGACTGCACTGCCCTCTGACCACATTCACAACCACTGACCTTCTACGTGTGTCAGTGTGTGTGTGTGTGTGTGTTTGTGTGCGTGTGGTCATTAACATCCTTCAATATACTGTATGTATACACACACAAGACATTACTAAGAAGATTATACACTCATTCATGATGTAAACTTAAAAGGGACATATTACACCCCTTTTTACAAGACATAAAGTAAGTCTCTGATGTCCCTAGTGTGTGTGTGTGTGTGTGTGTGAAGTTTCAGCTAAAAATAATACACAGATAATGGTTTGTATCTCCTTGAACCTGATCCTTTTAGTGTTTGATCCAAATGATGCCATTTTGGTGACTGTCGCTCTAAATTAAAATGAGATTGTGCTCTTTTTAAAAGAGGGCTGAGCTACAAATGCCTGTGTGTCAGCATAGTGGCAGATATAAAAACAAGACTAACGTCCTATGCTAATGAGGAATAGATGATCACTAATGGGTGGGGCTTTTCCCCTCTGATGACACGTACAAAAGGAGAATGTCAATCAAAGGTGGCATGGTGTCCCAGAGGTTAGCACTGTCGCCTCACAGCAAGAAGGTACCTAGTTCGAGTCCCGGCTGGGTTTGCTTGTTCTCCCCATGTGGTTTTCCCTCGGGTGGTTTCCCTCCAAAGACATGCGATGTAGGTGAATTCATTAAACTAGCCGTAGTGTAAATGAGTGTGTATGGGTGTTTCCCAGTACTGGGTTGCAGCTGGAAGAGCATGCGCTGTGTAAAACAAATGCTGGTATAGTTGGCGGTTCATTCCGCTGTGGTGACCCCTGATAAATAAAGAGAGTAAGTCGAAGGAAAACGAATGAATGAACAATTCCCTAAAATATATACAGTTGAAGTCGGAATTATTAGCTCTGCTGAATTATTATAAACTATATATTTAATTAATTGCATTTGGTAAGCAATGAACTATTATCGTTTAATATGCTTTTAATAAGATACTGTAGATACGATTAACTTAACAATGTCAAATGTACCCGCAACTATAGAATTACCCAGATGAGGTCAAGGTAAGCAGGTCAACAACTAACCAAAATTCCTCAAAGCAGGATTTGGGTATAAAGTTTGCGAGGTTAAAAATAAAAGTATATACTCGAATGCCCCAGTTTGAAGAGTTAATCTCTATTGTTTGCATGTGTGCTACCTCAGTAACCTCTGCTAACGCTTCCGCTGCGCTACAAAGAGCGGCAAAAAAGCCCACCATCATGAGCGAAATCTTCTTACGTGCGTTTGAATACACATTGGCTTTAATGCACTGGACGTTCTGTAATAATCTGAAGCATTTGCTGCGGATTAGAGCGTCAAATGCCATGTCGATATAATCCCGGAGAGCAGGCCTTTTTTTTGCCAGGAAAACAATTCATTTCATTGTCTCGGCTTTCAGAAAAATGAGTGTTTATTAGAAGCGCGGCGCCGTATTACGATTTCATCTCCATTATGAGGGATTAGATGGGAGAAGTTAAAACAATCTGCTGACGTTATCTGGTTTTATGTGATTAATCGTGTCTGAATTCCCCCGAGTGGAGAGTATTGTCCCGGTGGAAATGAAAATCTTGCATTAGAACGATGATGATTGAAAAGATAAACACATCGAATGATACAAAAAAATATAGAAATATATATATTCATATGATAGAAAAGCTGAGATCATCAGATGATCTTTCAGAAGTCAAATGAAGAATTGTGTGCATAAAAATTGATCATCTAACATAATATCTAACTAAACAAATTCATCATGCATGTTTTAAAAGTCAATTTTAATATTGTGTAATATAATAATTCAAATATTACACTGTATAATTAAAAGTTTTCTAAAATAACTAAGTGTTTCATCTTTTTACTATGCATATACATGAACATATAGAATAATAAGGGTTACTGTTGGAAGGCCAGAATATTGTAGAGAATTATTAGAGATTATTTTCATCAGGGGTCACCACAGCGGAATGAACCGCCAACTTATCCAGCATATATTTTACACAGCGGATTCCCTTCCAGCTGCAACCCAGTACTGAGAAGCATGCATACACACACACACACACATAGTGCATGTGTTTGGACTGTGGAGGAAACCGGAGCACTCGGAGGAAACCCACGCCAACACAGGGAGAACATGCAAACTCCACACAGAAATGTCAAATAACCCAGTCAGGACTCGAACCAGCAACCTTCTTGCTATTAGGCGACAGTGTTAACTACTGAGCCACTGTGTTTCTAGCTTTTTTCTATCAAACTCTTATTAATAAATATTATTTTTCTTCGTCATGACTCAGTAATGCAAGTGTTACACTGACTAATGTAGGTGTGTGAGTTTGATTGGCTGTGTCAGTGTTGGTGATGGGTTGGATCAGGCTTTTGTCTATGTCAGCGTGGTTGTAAGATTGTTTAGATTTAATAAAGAAAATGACTCATCTTCAGAAGATCCCCATATTTGTTGGAAAATGTAATAATATTGAAAATGTTTGTTTGTTTTTACAGCTCAGCTGGCTCGGATCAGACAGACAGAGTCATGGAGAAGCTCATGGAGTTATACCCTGATGTTTTTTTGGAAATAGGTAGGAGATTATTGACTAATTTACAAAAACAACTGACAACTAACAACTGATAACAACTAACAACTGCTAACAACTAAACATATATGATAAAAATTTATGTTTGTTTTCATGTATGTGTGTATATACATGTAAATCAACCTGTTAAACCTTCTGTCGTTGACCAGTATGTACACTGGTAAAATATTAATGACCTTACATTAGAACTCTAGTTATTTTAGTTATTTTAGATAATTATTTATTTTAATTTTTGTTTTCTTGAAAATAAAAAAAAGATTTAGTTGTTATTTTTTCTGCAGTTTCAGCCTTTGAACATTTATTTTACTGGTACAAATTCAGGCTAAACGATATTGGAAAAAACTGACATAGCGGTATTTTGTATTTCTGCAATATACATTGCAATATGAATATAATTTCACAATATGACTTCACTAACTGTTTGAAAAGAATTCACAATTTTACATTGATTAGAATGATTTTGTAGAGGACTGCATCTGCATAAAATATCCAAAAATAAAGCAAAAATAAAATAAAATAAAATAAAATAAGCAAAAATAAAAACAAACTAAACAACACTGTGGTTTTTGGTGGAATTTTACAATATTAATGTAAAGAAATTAAATGATCAAATCTAAAAACACTGTAAAATCTTCATTTGATAAATAACCAATGAATCTTTGTTAAGTGGAAAATTTAGTTTCTTGTTCCCAAATGGTTTAAATTTGTTTTAAAACGTACAACCACGCACCTTAAAAACACATTTCAAAAACAAAGTTGACACTAATAGATTACGGTTGAAATTCACAATGACTCAACAAATGACGTGTACAGAACTGTGATTTTAGTTAATTTTAATCCCAACACAACAACACACATCCTGTCATGAGATTTTTGCAGAAGCGCACATCGTCATATCCATGGTGCACCATATATTGTGCAGCCCTAGTATAAATGCAGTTGGTTTTGTGATGTTGTATGATACGTATTTTGACTTGAATAAAAATATAATTATTTCATTTATTATTATTATTATTATTATTATTATTAATTTAATAATTTACAAGCTCTAGCATACAAAATAGCTTTTATTGATATTAATGATTTATATAGTTTGGTTAAGTGAAGTTAAATGAGGATTTTACTTAAATAAAACCAGCTAACAGAGTATTACAATTCTTTTTTTCCCCCTAAAGTAAACCTTACCTGAAATAGCTTTTTTTTCTACCAGCTTGTGCATAAAATAAAATATAAAATTTTTTTTTTAAATTGATAAACTAATAAATAGATAAATAACTTAAGGATATCTAATTTTATTATATATAATTTTATTATATATACATATAATTTTATTATATATATATATATATATATATATATATATATATATATATATATATATATATATATATATATATATATATATATATATATATATATACATACATTAAATTTTCAATTTATCACATTGTTTTACCATAAAATTAAGACTACTCTCCAGAATATAAACAAATATGTATTTTTATTATTGTTATTTTTTACAATTATGTTTTTCAGTGTATCATGTTTTTACCGTAAAATTACAGCTACTGTCCAGCACCTTCATTTGCCATCAGCTCAGCTGATAAATTATCCATTCCGACACACATATATACACACACACACACACACACTCTTATGCTCTCCTCTAATGTTTATATGCAATGCTTAATGTTGTGTGACCAATTCTGTCATTTCCATTATGTAAATATATTTGCCTCCGTGTTCCACTACAGCTATTGTCTACGTTCTTGCGATTGCTTGCGTTATTAATACTCTGGGTTACAGGTCAGAGCGCAGTCGTCCACGGACATCAGTGTGTGTGTTGCACACCGCTAATAAAACACACTACACACTGCAGGCCACAATTACTCCACCCTCCAAAGCTAATACATTTCTTCAAAACATATGCGATGCATGTTGCCTAATCACTGCAATATATATGAGGCTCACAAATCTGGCATCCCGTTTTGCATTTCGTATCCACTATAAATGATAAAAATTATTATTTTTAAATATTATTATTTAATAAAGGCAGAAAGCATATTAAATGCACTTCAAATGTCTGCTTCAATGCTACAAATAAAATTTATGGAAGTAAAATGTTTTATGGAAGTAAAACACTTTACAATAAGGCTGTATTAGTTAACATTAGTTAATGTGTTTAATAACACGAACAAAGACATGAACAGTACATTTATCACAGTATTTGTTCATGTTAGTTGTTCACAAGCATGAATTAGGATTTTAGAAATACACTAAAAAAAAGCTTTGTGCTATTATAATTAATAAATGCTATACACATATTGTTCATAATTAGTTCATGTTATTAAATGCATTAACTAATAAACTTTATTGTAAAGTGTGAATGAAATGTTGTTCGATTTTTATTCAGCGTGATGGATACAGTTATGCAAACCGTCACCAAAATGTTTATTCTTTTACATATTTCAATAAGCAGTGGCATGAATAAGTAAACATTTTAGATTTTGTTAGAGTTATTAATTATGAAACAGACAAGTGGAGAAAAAAGCTAGTGTTATTGAGAATGATGGTGAAACATATAGATTTCAAATGATATTAGTTATTTTGTTCAGTATTTTAGCTTAAATATGCCTGACTAAATAAATATGAGTTTTTCCAACTCATTAAATTGGTGTGTTTATTGATGTATTAAGTTAAATTTACATACACACAATTAAAATTATATATATATATATATATATATATATATATATATATATATATATATATATATATATATATATATATATATATATATATATATATATAAAATTTATTTATATTTCTGTCTATACTTTTTATTAATTATAACTAATTAAATATTATTATTATTATTATTATTATTATTATTATATGGACATATGATTATTTTTATTTAACAATTAATACACTTTTAGGTCACAATCATTCAATATCACTCATCATTCATATATATATATATATATATATATATATATATATATATATATATATATATATATTTAATATACACATTTTATTTATATACACACACATTTAATAATTTTTTTTATTTCTGATTCTTTATATATGATTTATAAAGCATTATTAATTAATATCCAAGAATTTAAATTATTCTTCTTGTTTATATTAATTTATTTAACAATTTATTCACTTTTAGGTCATCATCATTCAGTATATCAAGTTTTTACCACGTTTTTTTTTACTACACTTTATCACATTTACTACTGTCCAGCACATTCATTTCCCATCAACTCATGAATTATCCGTTCCAACACACACACAAACACACACACACACACACACACACACACACACACACACACACACACACACACACACACACACACACACACACACACACACACACACACACACACACACACACACACACACACACACGCACAAACACATACACATCATATATAATATTTATTATATATTTATTATTTATATAATAATATAATAATAATAATTT